>NW_020290088.1:28963-55669 GCF_003144195.1 Ceraceosorus guamensis | reverse complement strand
GAGCAGATCGGCAAGTTTGGTGGTACAGTTGTTTGACACCGTGCACCGACAAAATCGCACCGTGTGATCTGAGTCAAAAGGGCTTGGTGAGCGTCAGTGACTCCATGTATAGCTTCACTGGTGTCTATTGACATACTAGACACCGTCCAAAGTGAAGTTGCTGATTGTCGAGCCCTCCCAGCCAAAATTGATCAGACTTTTGCGTGTAGCGGGAGCCGTGTGTGGATGAGGTGATGACCGCAAAGGTGGGGGGGTGATTGTCGTAAGAAGGATGCTGCTTATAACTGTTCCTTACGAGGGGCTGAACCAGCATTGCGTTGGCGTAATGGTTATTGCCACTTTGACTCCGTTCCAAGCAGGCGCTGCACCTCCACATTTAGGCTTGCGCAGCCAACAAATCAGCCACCGCAGCAAAAGTTACTTGTAACAACAATTAGCAAAACCATTGGGCACCTACGGTGACTGAGGTGTGCAACATGTTGCAAGCCAATGCCGTCCGCTTGCGCGGGTCCCCAGCCCTCCGTCAGATGCTTGTTCCAACTGGTTTGGCAATTTGGTGCTCACGGGATTTGAACCCAGGTCTCCCTGCTTTTCAGCAGCGATTAACAAGAGTTGAACGCCTTCCAACTGAGACAAAACTGCCGGTAGATAACCCAGAAAGAAAACCATTATACCCGCTTCTTGTTTTGAGCCATTTTGCGCAAGTTGGTTTTTGGTGCCAATGGGCAGTTGACATGTCGAGTTGGCCAAAAGTGGTCCGATTACAAATTTGGCTTCACAGACATAAGTTTTGAGGCATCCTGAGCAAATTTGGTTTTTGGTGCGAGACAAGTCGGTCGACGTACGTGGTCCCCTAAAAGTGGTCAGATTGAAAATCCATCTTCACACGCATATGTTTTGAGGCAATCTGAACAAGTTTCATTTTTGGTGCGTAAACGCATTTCCGACGCTGCAGGTAGTCATTTTGAAGCGTTACAGTCAACTTTGGTTTTTGGTCAAACATTGTCACCAGCAACGGTCGCCGACCACTACCACCAAAAATTTTGGCCTGAGACCTGGGTTCAACCCCCGGTAAGGCCGCTTTTTTTTTCAAGAAAATGGTGACGGTGACCGCCGTCCATTTCTTGGTCCAAGCGGCGCTTTCACCCAGACTCAAGAGCGTCCTCTCAAGCCTGGGTTAGTCGCACCCCAGACGGTCCAAGCAGCACTTTCACCCAGACTCGAGAGCGTCCTCTCAAGCCTGGGTTAGTCGCACCACCCATCCCACTGTGTGCCCCTTTGAGCAGAGACAGTGCAGGTGACTCTTGACGTGTAGACCAGTAAACCGTTGGACATCTACAGTGTCCGGGGTGTGCGACAAGGCGCAAGCCAATGCCGTCCGCTTGCGCGGCTCCCCAGCCCCTCCGCCAGATGCTTATTCCAACTGGTATGGCACCAAGCACGCCACCTGCGCTGTCCCCGCTCAGCGGGGGCAAGTCACTTTTTTGACCCCAGCGGGGGTCGAACCCAGGTCTCACCGCCGAGCCTTGGGCCCAGGCCGACAATAATTACCAAGTTCAACTCCTTACCACTGAGGCAAAACAGACTTAAAATCAGCCTATAAAACTAAGTCTCATATACCTTCACCAAGCTTGACTTGCGCAGTCGTCAGCCAGCCAGCCAGTATCTGCGTCACCTGCAACCATGGTCACCGTCAGCGCAGTAGCAAGTGGTGCTAGTGGCTGCTGAGTGCGTCACATTCAGACAAAGGACCAAACAATCTGACAACTTTTGACTGCACACACACGTCAACCAACAAGTTTCTGCGTGAACACATGAACATTTACATGCGCTCCAGTTCACACCATTCTTCCAGAGCTGCAGCGGCCAGCTGGACCCCTTCAATTGCCTTGTCTCCGCCAAAGCGGCAAGAGGTGCCGCACCAGACAAGAAACTCTGCAGCAGATTTGAAGCTGCGCTTAGTCTTCTCTTTCAACCACTTGCCTCGACGTCCACTAGCAAAGACTGCAAAGCAGATAGGCAGCACCACATCTTTGAAGCGGCATGCAGCTGCTTCCTGACCACACGCGCGCTTGCAGATTGCCTGCGGATTGTAGCACCAGAAGCAGGCGTGATACGGTGCAATCTTGAGACGCCTTCAGCTGCCTGTTACCTGATCTCTAGCAGCCTTAAAGTCCTCAAAGTAGATGGGGCACTGGTGCGTCTGATGATTGGAGTCATTGCCAGTTGCACGGCACATGACGCAGCTCCCAGCCACCGCAAGCAAGTTGTCCTCGTACCGCTCCAGATCTTGATGCATCTTCTTTCTGCTTGCGGCTATGTTGGCAGCACCTGTGTGGCTCATGGTGCTTGGCGCGGCAGAAGAGGAGCTTGTTGAGGCATGATGCTGTGTCAAGCTGCCCAGGCATACGTCACACGGCGCATCTGTCCCAGTTTGACAGGAGAGGGCCACTTCATCCATGTAGGATGAGAGCGCACTGCGGTGGCACTCCTTGCCTTCCAGGTAGCGGTAAAGCACCTGCTTGTCTTTGCTGACGCTGGAAAGATTGGACCACGCGCGCCATTCAGAGGGCAGAATGACCAGAGAGTACGCTGGCTTGAGATCCCGCCCAGCGCGCCCTGACTCTTGCGCAAAGTCAATGAGAGAGTACGGCTCTCCTGCATGAATGACTATGCGCACATGAGCGTAGTCAAAGCCAGTGCCAAGGGCAGAGGTGGCGACCATGAACGGTTGCGCTGCAGAGCTGAGCCAGTTGTGCAAGATTGATGCCTTGTCCTCTGCCCTGTTTGCTGCGCCCGCCGTGTACTGAGGACAGCCAAGTCTCTGCGACAACTCCTCTGCTGTGCTGAGATCCCGCACAAAGATGATGATCTTGTCCTTGTTGCCGTCAAAGCTGGACTCTGTGTTCCATGCATGCTTGGCCCGCGCAGCTACCTCTGTAACCAAGTGCGCACCAGCCTTGAGCTGAGTGACTGCATAGGCAACATTTGGACGGTTGCTTGGTGCGCGTATGACTTTGGGCTTGCTGAGGTGATGCCGCTCTTCAAACATCTTTTGCATGGACGGCGGCAGCGTGGCAGTGAGGTAGACAAACTGCGTCTTGTAGGAGCGCAGCAGAGACAGCTCCTGCATCTTGGTACGGTAGCTGCTGGCAGTGACGGTGAGATGCGCTTCATCCAAGACAATCCTGTCCAGCCTCTTCTGAGCGTCCAGCATGGCCAGGTACATGCGGAAGGCATCAGTGGCTGCTGCTTCTGCCATGACAAAGACCAGTGGCGCCTCAACCTCTGGGGTTGCTGCGCTCCACACTGCATACTTGAGACCCAGCTCCTGCACGCGCTGCAGCATGTTGATCCTGAGCGCAACAAAGGGCAGCACCACCACGGTGATGCCAGCGCCTGGAAAGGTAGATGGAAGCATGAAGAGCAGGCTCTTTCCAGCGCCTGTTGGCAAGACTGCAATGATCTGCTCTTGTGTCGAGCAAACTGCCTCCAGTGCTTGGCGCTGCGCACCTGATCTCCAGCCAAAGGACTTGCTCTTAAAGAGCTCTCTAGACTGCACCAAGAGCGCGCTTGCTGACCACACCTTGCGCTTGACCGGCACCTGTCCATCAGCCATGCGCTTCAGGGCATGGCTGCACTCTTCCAAGTCAGCATCATCTGCGCTGCGCTTTGAACCTGGCTGAGCAAGCACTTGATCCAGCTTCCAGAGCACGTGCCAGGCAACAGACGCCTGCAGACCACGCTGGATGAGCCCATCATACGTGCGACCAAGACCAGCACCATGCATGTTGGCATACTGGCGGTTGGCGGTGCGTGACGAGTGATTAGCCTGCCAGTGCATTGCACGCGCCTCTTCATCGAGCTCCTCATCCTCTTGGTCATGCTCTGAAATATCAAAGTAGCGGCGGTCGACATCTGAGATCAAGACCTTGACCATGCTCACGGTGATCTGCCTCCAGCTGGCAATGCGCAGAGTTGGCGCACCAGCACTGACGCACGCTGCCACCATGGCCTGAGATAGACTGTTCTCCTTCCAGATGACATTCTGCTTGACCCAGAGATACTCGGACACAAGCGCCTTGGGCTGACTGGTGCGCAACAGAGTCTCCAGGAAGGGCGCCACGTAGACCAAGTAGTTGACGAGTAGATTGCCAACCTCTGCGTGCAAGAAGCGCACATTGTGCTTGTGCATGCCCGTCTGCTGCTGGCCCTTGTGGTACCACGTATGGATCATCACACGTCCATCCTTGATGCCAATGTTGCGCTTCTGCTGTGTGTTGCGCCACTGAATAGAGAACAGCTCTGGTTCACGCAGCGGCTGACCAGAAGTCATGTGGATGAGCACCGCCAGTGAGCTGAGGAAGCGGTGTGCATGCTCTTGATAAAGCTGCACGGCATTTGCGCTCCACTTGTACAGCGCAGCAGACTTGTCCAGATACACTGCCTGCAGTGCAGGTGTGCGCTTGATGGCCTGGACCAACGTCAGATGTGCGCCACCAAGAAGTGTTGCATTCTCCTCATGCTTGGCAAAGAACCAGCCAACATCACGCCGGTCTAGGCTGTCCTTCAGCATAGAGGCCTGCACCTGCGCAGGACCATTGCTGCCAAACAGCAAATCAGCAGAAAGCAGCTGTCTTGCTCGACCCATCTGATGCTTAAAGATGAGCCCAACATCCGTGAGCTTGAGGTGGATGCTCTTGTACGTGAGCCCCTGCTTGTCTTCATCCCAGTAGGCTTGCTGTGGGCCAATCTCATGCCGTGCTACCTCGAAGCACAGTGAGCGCCAGTGAAGCACCTCACCAAAGACTGTCTCCTTGTCTGGCTGCATGTATGCACTGACGTTGGCGTTGATGGTGTCCAGGACCTTCTCGTCTTCTGCATCACCAGAGATTGCTTCTCGGAAGATCATGAGCTGCGCCACCCAAATCAATCCAGAGAGAAAGCTGCTGAACACGCCTGCTGACTTCCACGCCCCTGTCTTGACCTCAATGGCGTGCATGGCCACAAAGCTGAGTAGTGGAGAGGCAAAGGGGCGCGTACCAGTGTGATGCTGGATGAGCGTCATGCAGAAAGAGTGCACTGCGTCCGAGAGAAAGGATGCAATAGGAGTGTTCTTGCTCTCTTCCAAGACCAGATCCCATGCAAAGCGCTGCTCATCTGTGGCCTGAACCAGCTCATCTGGTGTCGTGTGCTCTCCACTGCCAGCGCTGAAGTGCACCTTTCCCTCATGCACAATGCGGAAGTAGTACGCAATGAGCTGCTTCCAGTGTCTGATGTAGTCTGTGAGCGTGTCTGGCATCTTGATTGGATCCCAAGCACGGTGGACAGTGCCAGCAACTTCCACCGTGCGGAAGTGACTGAGCGCTAGCTTGCGCTGCCAAGTCAGTTTGGAGGACCACTCGCTGATGCACTGAGTGTGCGTGTCACGCAGCACCCACTCCAGGGCAACTAGGATGCGCTCCAGCTGCGCTTCAGTCTTGCTGGTTGGAAGCGCAAAGGAAGCTTGGATCTCCTGCTTGTGGAGACCACACACATGCTTCTCAATGCCAGTGTTTTGTAGCCATGGCACCGCACCAGAGTGGTGTGCACCAAAGCCATGAATGCGCTGGGCGTGCTCTTGCGCATCACGCTCAGCCTCCTGCTTGTCTGCTTGGAGCGCATCAAAGAAGGCCTCCTCAGCCAGAGGCACATGTTGCGACTGAGTGGGACCAGGCGTGGGAGGCAGCGCTACAGCAAAGTAGCGCACTGCTTGTTTGTCAGAGTAAAAAGTCTGCACCGTGCACCGTCTCCAAAGCGGCGCATCAGCAGATCTGGCTGACTCTGATGAGTGCGCATGAGCAATGTGCAGCTTGACCTTGTCAAGTGTCCTAAAGGCATCTGTGCATCCAAAGGTACACTGGTAGCCGTCATGGACAGCAAGCTCTTTGATGACAGCTGTGGGCCACTCTGTGCGTGGCGCTTGAGGGCCAAGCACCTCGTAATCATCCAGCAGGTTGACAAGCACTGTCAGTTCTGGCTTACACACGCTGTGCTTGTACAGGTGTCGAGTAATGGCTTCCTTACCTGGGCGCACGCAGCTTGCGCAGTGCAGGCAAGCAATGACCTGCCACTGAGGGAGATATAGGTATTGGAGAGCAAGCGCTTCAGCGCGCTGCTCAGTGGTGGGAACAGTTGCAGTGGACATGTTGAGGTTTGTCGAGGGGGAGGTGGGTTTGGGCAAGAGATGCTGTTGTGTGCTGAGTACTGAGTGATCGAGTGAGTGATTGACAAGGAGAGTTGGACCTGAGAGCATCTCAAGTCCCATCTTTATACCTTTGGAGCGTGCAACAGAGCAAGCTGTGCGCCCATCATGAGCAGTACTTGCCTTGTTGATGCACAGGTAGCCAAGCATAGCTTGCATGCTTGGTAAGACGAGTGTCACTGGCGCAAAGAAGATCCTTTGCTACGTGTAAGAAGACAGTGCCTTGTATGTGGGGATAGACAAGAGGTCTTGACGCGTACAGTGGTGCAGCCACACCCGCACAACAAGACTGACGCGCTCATTGTCCTTGCACAGGCTCATCTTTGAAATCTTGTTACCGCTTGCAGGTGCTTGTTCTGGCAGATCTGCTTTGACTACACAAAATGCCCCTATCACAGCTTCCTGACAGTGCAGTTTGTTGGTTGTTTTGCAGCGTGCTCACCATACAACAGCAGGTCAAAGTGTCGGTGTCAGGGACAATGAGGGGCTGTGAGCGGCACGCGTCACTGCTGAAGCACAGAGCGCGCGTATAGTGGTGCAGCCACGCCCGCACAACAAGGCTGACCCGCCTGTTGTCCTTGCACATGCCTATCTTTGAGCGCTTGTCACCGCTCACCAGCCCTTGTTCTGGCACAACAGACTTGACTACGGCAAATGCCCCTATCAAAGCTACCAAGTGAGCATCTGAACAAGGCAATTGGACAATAATGGCCTGGACAGTGGGCCCTCAAAGTGTCGGTGCCAGCGCACTGGTTTGGTGGGAAGTTCACGCGCAGCACTTTTGGTTTGTGCGCATGTTCTCTGCCCACTGATGGACCCTCTGAAGAAGTAAATTGCACCACACAAAATGCCCCTATCACAGCTTCCTGACGGTGTAATTGGCATCTCATTTGGTAGCGTGCTTGCCGCACACCAGCATGTCAAAGTGTCGGTGCCAGGGACAACAAAGTGAATGTGAGCGGTAGGTGTGACTGCTGCCGCACAGACAAGGCATGGCAGATAAATTATGCCTGGTGCGCGCGCGCCTCTGTCTGGCTATGACACGCGCTACCGGCCGAGAGCGCCCGTATGGCGCGCGTATGGCAGCATATGGCGCGTATGGCAGAAATCTGGCAGCGCACTTTTACGACGTAAAATCTTCAAAATCAGCTCCGCGGACCTCCGGACACGCGTCTTTTGGCGGGGCGCGCGCTTGTTTACGGCGAAAAATCCTCAACTTATACCATTAGGTTTGCGGATGTCCAGACGCGCTGCGGTCTAGTTTACAGCGCAAAATCCTCAGCTTATACCAATAGAATTTCATTCTTGCGGTCGCGGTCGCGGTTCACGCCGAACTCGCTTCACTCAACTCAGGAAATGCCAACATTCGCGCGCGTTTGCTCTGTCTAAACCAAAGTTGAATGTGGAAGCCTTCACAACATCTCGACGCTGCTCTGACCGCGTTAAAATTATGGAAGCCTTGGCGCCCATCGTCAGGAACTGAAATCAGCCGAGACCTCGGTTCTCTTCGAGACAACCCTCTCCATTACGATCTACACTGTCACCTCGCTCTGTGCATCCCCATCACCTTTCTCCTGTCGCTCCGGGGCTTGACTCCATTCCTTCCACTGCGATTTGGACACCTCGCTCCGTCAATGTTTATCATCAATTACGGCTTTTAGGTCGCTCGGCTGATCGTGTGGGCGTGGGCGCGGCTAGCCGCTTGGCTACAAGACTATCTGTATACGTGAATTACAAAGGTCAGTTTCGTGGTGATAGAGCTACCAGCGATGGTGTCACAGTGGTGAGAGAAGCGACACGAGGAACAACACGGCGCACGGAAAAGAACATCTAATTAGGATGGGAAGGAAGCCTCGACTCGCGGTACCGGTACACGAGGGCGAGCTGCTAAGCGGCACGATGAGAGAGTCGCGCGACTCGAGAAAGTGACAGCGCGCGGACCCCCCACCATCTCGAGTCATCTCGCGCGCGCGCTCTAAGAGACCGCCTCGAGACCTTCGCTCTCCCACGTGACAATGGCGTTCTTGAACTCGTTCTCTATCGTTGCCCTCCGGGTGTCGTCGCGAATGGTAAACTTGGCCCCAAAGTGGTTCGGAAAGCTGACAAAGCCGTCGGTGTAACGTTCATCGTGCGGGTCCGCGCGAATCTCGTCTGCTCCGTCTGCACGGGCAATATCAAAGGCCCAGAGGATGCGGGTGATGGCCATGTACAGACTCTTTTCAGCCATGTGAATGCCTGCGCAAATGCGCCGCCCATGGCCGTAGGCGAAATGGTCCCTCTCCTTGACGTTGCGTTTTCCTGCATACTCGGCCGCCGTGCCCGGGTGCGAGAGATGGAAACGCTCCGGGTCATACACTTCTGGATTGGCGAAACGCTTGGGATCATGCGACATGGCGTAGATGTTGTCGATGATCATGGCGTCTTTGGGTATATGGAAGCCGTTGTAGACGTCGTCCTGCACGACCGCGTGGGGAACACCCATGACGGTTGGAGGTCTCCATCGGAGCGTCTCCTTAATGCATGCCCGTACGTACGGCAGATGCTCCTCATCTTCTAGCGCTGGCAAGCGATCCGAACCGACCACGCGATCCAGCTCGGCGTGGGCCTTGGCAAGTACGTTGGGATGTAGAATCATTGCCAGGCACGCGCTCGCGATTGTGCTGGCTGTAGTGTCCGAGCCAGCCTCGAGCAGAGCACAAGCCGCATACCCAATGTCGAGATCCGTCAATTGCGCCTCTTGTCTCTCCTTCTCCGTTTCGAGCGCTGCCCCTTCGCGCAAAAGATCGCCGATGAAGCACTCGCGAGCTGTGCCATCCATGACCTCCTTCTTGCATCGGTCTAACAATCTGCCCCACGTCTTCCACTCTTGTTCGTGGAGCTCTTTCGCCTCTCTCACCCAAGGCTGCAGAGCGGTGGGCAATTTGCGCAGGATGGGTAGCGCATCGACCAGGTACGCGCCCGGTTGACATTTGAGGGATAGCGTGTCCATCGCCTCGAAGATCTCTACGATCGTGGGGTCGCAAGAGCTGACGAAGCGATGACCGTAGCAGAGCGTCATGATACTGGATGAGCTGAAGCGCTTGAAACTGTCGAAAAAGTGCCACGTGTTGGACACGCCGCGTTCCTTGGAAGCGAGGATCTGTTTGGGCGACCCACCGTCCATGAGCTCTTTGAGCATCTGGCGAGATTCTAGCTCCTGCGATGTGCCTTGCGTGGACATCGCTGTGGGCGCTAGGAGGCGGTGCATGATCTTGCGCGCCTTGCGCCACTCATCACCGTACGGATGAAAGACCATGCGTTTGCTCTTGGACATGAGATTGTAGCCAAAGTAAGGCGGCGCGCGCGAGCTGTAGATGGAACCCTTGGCGTCTAGCAGGTCTTTTGCCGCCTGATCGGAATTTATGACTACAATATCTTGACTAAATACGCGGAGCGACATGACAGGGCCGTACTGGGTAGCCCAATCTTTGAATTGCACGACGGGGTGCTTATTGTCGATTTGCAAAGCGTTGCCGAAGAAGGGGGTGCGGTTAGGTCCTGGCGCAGCAGGCAAGCTGCCTCGACTCTTGAATGCGGACTGCGAGGCGATCAAGATGGTAGCGCCGACGAGGGCAACTGCGGCCCACATGGGTAGTGGAAGGCTAAGCGGCTCGGCGTCGGATGTGTCGGGCGCGTACGACAAGTTGCCGTTGGCAAAAGGGTGCAAGGCTGAAGGTGCAGCAACGGCTGCAGCGGCATGGAACACCGCTGTTGCGCTAGACATTGTGGCGAGAACGTTTTGCTGGGGAGATCCGGCGCGGGGGGGTGGGCTCGGGGGAGCTACCTATGAAGACTGCGTATTGGTGCTGAAGGGCGCGACGGCAAGATACTGGCACCTTACGTGAGACGTGTGAAGGGATGAGCTGTCAAAGACACGAGCATTAGTGGGACTACCGCACCGGTAAGCATCAGCACGTGTCTATATATGTACGGAGCCATGTCGTCGACGGCAGCTGGCTTCGCGCGTGTGGGCCCGCGGGCGAGACCGCTCGAACCGCATCGACCGGCGGACTGGATCGAGTGCCGTTGCGCACGGCTTGGGGCAACCTGACGACGGGGGGCTGGGGCCGCGGACGTCACGTCGAGTGTGCTATAGATGGGCGCGCGCGCGAACAACGGGAATGGGGATGCGCGCGCCAACAACGGGGGTGAGGATGCTTGCTTGCTTGCTTGCTTGCGTGCGGGCGTTGGAGATGCAGCGGCGAGCGCGGGCTAGCAATGTCGCAACACACTCCGATTCCGGATCCATCACATCACGTCACACCACTGCCGCAGTCGCAGTCGCGGGCGCTCGAATGGCGCAAGCGCCACACGTCGGCGTTGGCCCCCGCCCCTCACTCCGTGCAGGCTCGCGTTCCGAGAATCATGGCCTTGCATCACAAGCGCCGACCGGGAAGATAAGTGTGCGGGAGATGCGCGAATCGAGACGGTGGTGGTTGCGGACGCGTGTCGTTGTGGGCGTTGATGACGACGGAGGGGGAAATTCATTCGCGCAAATTCTCGACACGCACGCGCGCGTTCCTGAAAAAGTCGTGAGAGCGCGTGCGCGCGCGTGCGGGCATTCACATTCACATTCAAGATTCCCAATTCCTTGCACGCGGCGAGCGCGGAGCGCGTGTGGTCATGCGGCTGCTGCATGGCTCGAGAGAAGAATTGACGCGATGCATGCTGCACGTATAGTGCATGTGCGCGCCTCGGAGCGGCGGGCTGCAGCGTGATCGTGGCCGGCGCAATTCTTGATTCACTTTGTTATCTCTTACTCGCGAGAGATAACAATGATTTTGTTTCGTAATTCATCTGCTGCGCCACGCTTTGAAAATCCTGCCGCAACCTGCTCCGCCGCCATTCGAGATTATGCACGCGCGCCAAAACGCCGGGTTTGCAAACTACGATTATTTACATCACACACCTCGAGTTCCGCTGGCGCAAACATCCTTGACTGGAATTCATATGTGCTCCCACTCGATGCTCGCTGGCACTCGCGCGGAGATCATGGTTGCCGAACTCTTGTGAATCTGCAGCTCGACTGACGGCGGCATCAACACACAGCGTACTCCACTGCGGCAACGCAGCAAAGCAATTCACGATTGGGATGCTTGCCATCATCACCGCCGGCGCGCCCCTCCCCTCCCGTCTTGCGCGTAATCAAGAACAGCGTGCGCGTCGCGAGTCTCGAGTGCGCTGCACGTGACGGACGCGTGCCTGCATGCGTGCAGAATAGCGCACATCCAGATATATATGATGCTGCTTTTGACTCACTCGTGACTGTCACATCCATCATGCAATTAAGCAGTCACGCCGCGGGTCCAAGTGAAACACCATCATCTCCGTGTCAAAGCGCGCGCCTGCCTACTTGGCGTGATTATCCACTCACGCACTCCACGCACGCACTCGCGCTGGGTCTCGTGCGTGCAGCGGACCGCAACACATCTCTCTCTTTCTCTCTCTCTCTCTCGCTCTCTCTCTCCGACATGCTGCGCTGCCAATCAACATGGCTGAGCGAGTACCCCGGTCGGACTCGCGTCAAGCAAGGTGGAGGGAGCTGTGCTGCAGCTGGATCTAGATCTGGCGTGGTCCCGCTGCTGCCCCCTCGCGCACGCGCACGCGCAGGCGCACGCGCACACCCAATCGGTATAAGAAGTGATGCCATGTTCAGCGCATCGATGATGTCCTGCCTCACACGGTCCTTGATATACATACCTGACATGTTCCCGGATTCCACAGGACACGTGATAGGATAGTTCCATCTCTGCGTCCGCACACTCACACTCGCGCTCGCGCTCACACCCACACTCACGAGCGAATCCTTGCAGACGCACGCCTCCCCCGCACTCACCAGCAACACAACAGCACAAAATGCCAGTCGCCGTTGCAGAGAGACAACCGCTCATCACCGATGTCAGGCCTACCAAACTGCAAAGGCTGCGCCAGAGCGATGCAAAGGCCACCGCGCAAGCGCAAGCTCGAGTCCTGGCACCGGCATCGGTAGCAGCCGCTGAAGACGTCGACACCGACATCGACGTCGCATTCCAGCAATGCTTGGATTCCAAAGTGCACATTGGCACGGTGATGGGAAAATCAATGTCGACCACGACCACGACCACGACCACGCTGCCCTCGCAATACATCGCCTCTTCTGTGATCAGCCAACTTCCTGCGAGCGCGTACTTGCTCGTCACCGACACAAACGTAGCGAAGCTGCATCTCTCCACGCTCGAAGCGGCTTTCCGCAGCACGCTGACTGCGACCGCTTCGGGCAGTGCGCATCCGCACCCGCACGCCAAATTGCTCTCCTACGTCATGCCAAGCGGCGAGGCGACCAAGACGCGCAAGACAAAGGAGGATCTGGAAGACTGGATGTTGGCCTCTGGCTTGACGCGCGATACAGTCATCGTCGCCATCGGCGGCGGTGTGGTGGGTGATCTAGTCGGCTTCGTAGCTGCGACGTTTATGCGCTCGGTCCATCTGTGCCACGTGCCCACCACGCTGCTCGCAATGGTCGATAGTTCCATCGGGGGCAAGGTGGCGGTGGATACGCCGCTGGGAAAGAATATGATCGGCGCATTTCACCCCGCCAAGCACATTTACGTCTTTCCACAATTCCTCGCTACATTGCCTGCCCGCGAGATCGCCAACGGTATGGCAGAGGTCATCAAAACTGCCGCCATTCGCGATGCCGACCTATTCCACGAGATCGCCGCATCCGCGTCCGATGTCTGGCAAGCCTTTGACGATATGCGCATTGCAGACAGCAACAACTCGAACTCGAGCGCCGACGAGACTGACATCACGCGACGAGCGCAGCTGCTGCGACGCTTCGTCGCATCCTCGATCCACATCAAATCCTCCATCGTCAATGCCGATCCGCACGAAACGACGGGACTGCGCAATCTCGTCAACTTTGGACACTCGATCGGTCACGCTCTCGAGAGCCTACTGGTGAGCATGTGGCACGTCACGCCGCGTGTAGGGTATTCACGATTCCATCTGCTCGTAACGCCGTCACGATCGCATCTCGTGTCTGACTCTTTTCACCCCTCTCTCGCTCGCCCACGCACACAGCTGCCCGAGGCGCTTCACGGCGAGGCCATCGCTGTGGGCATGATGCTCGAAGCGCGCATCGCTGTGGCTCAAAATCATCTCTCCATCAGCGAATTGGGCGCCTTGTCGAGCTGCCTCAAAGCGTACAGGTTGCCAGTCTCCATCTCAGACTTTGCACATCACGCCAACGCCGGCAAGCTCTCCATCAGCAAATTATTGGAACGCATGTCCATCGACAAGAAGAACGCTGGTTCCATCAAGAAGCTCGTTCTGCTCAACTCTCTCGGCACCACGCTGGAGCAGCGCGCTTCGAGCGTCTCGGATGCAGACATTGCCTCTGCCATGTCGTCTGCTGCTTTGGTGCAGCCCGCCGCACCCGCTCCTCGAGCTGCCGTGCAGATCGTCCCGCCCGGCAGCAAGAGCATCTCCAATCGCGTACTGCTGCTCGCCGCCCTTTCCACCTCGACGCACGGATGCCGCATCAGGAACCTGCTGCACTCGGATGATACGCGCGTCATGATCGACTCGTTGCGCTCGCTTCGCGCTGCCGACATCGAAATCGACACCGATGGCGTTCACGTGCACGGCCACGGAGGTCTCCTTTCAGCCCCCGACAAGGAACTCTACGTGCAGAACGCTGGCACGGCTGCTCGTTTCCTGACAGCCGCTTGTCTCCTTGCAGCACCCACCGCCTCAGCCTCGTCCACCACCCTCACAGGCAACGAGCGCATGCAGAAGCGTCCCATCGGCGATCTCGTCACAGCATTGAACGCAGCAGGATCGGGAATCACGTCCAAGGTCGCCGGTCACCTACCCCTCGACATTCCCGCTCGCGGCTTCTTTCCCACAGGCACCGACGGACACATCAGCTTGTCAGCCGAGACCAGCTCTCAGTACGTGTCAGCCGTGCTGATGTGTGCCCCGCTCGCCGCTCCTAGTTCGGCAGGTCAACAATTCGTGACGCTGGAACTCGTCGGCGATCACGTCATTTCGCAGTCGTACATCGACCTCACCATCGCCCTCATGGCGGACTTTGGCATCCACGTGCAACGTGCCCGCACCACCTCCGGAGAGCTTCAGCATCTCTACCGCATTCCGCTTGGCGCGTACCACGCACCCGCAGAGTATGCCGTCGAGAGCGATGCGAGCTCGGCGACGTACCCGCTCGCCCTAGCAGCGTTGCAGGGCACGGAATGTGTCATTCCAACTTTGGGCTCGAGCTCGGCACAAGGCGATGCAGCCTTCGCCATGCTCTTGCGCGACATGGGATGCACCGTGGAGCAGACCAGCAACGCTACACTCGTTCGAGGCCCGCCAGGTGCTCCCGCATCGCTCCGACAACTCGGCACGGTGGACATGGAGCCTCTGACCGATGCTTTCCTCACCGCTGCGGTACTTTTCGCGTGCGCAACCACGCCTGGCGTGACTGGACAGACCAGCACGCGCATCACCGGCATCTCCAATCAGCGAGTCAAGGAATGCAACAGGATCCAGGCGATGATGGACGAATTGGCTCGATTTGGAGTCAAGACGGTGGAGCATGAGGATGGTCTCGAGATTTATCCTAGCTCGCTGGAGCAAAAAGCCACCTACGCCTCGGGTCAAATCCCTTCCATTCACTGCTACGACGACCATCGCGTGGCCATGGCTCTGAGCCTGCTTGGGGCTGTGTCGCCCACGGGATGTATCCTAGAGGATCGTCACTGCACTGCCAAGACATGGCCAACGTGGTTCGACAATCTGCGCGACACGCTGGGAGCTCAGGTTGGTGCGACCGACGATGTCCTTGTGCCGTCGCGCGGTACTCCCGATAAAGCGGTTCCCGATCAAGCGGCGCCGATCATCAGTCGCGCCGTGGCAAGTCTCGCCGACTCAAAACCCACCATTGTGTTGATTGGCATGCGCGGATCGGGCAAGACGCATATTGGCCGGATCGCTGCCATGGAACTGGGGCGCACTCTGGTCGACGCCGACGAGCAATTCGAGTTGCGATACGGCGACCTTTCCACCTTTGTACAGCAGCGCGGTTGGCCGGCTTTCCGTCGGGCCGAGCTAGAGCTTCTGCGCTCCCTTTTGATCGAGCACGCCGACAATGCCGTTCTTTCTTTGGGTGGCGGCATCGTCGAGACACCCGAGGCTCGTACCCTGTTGCAAGAATATGGAGCGAACATGGGCCCAGTCGTCTGGATCAGAAGGCATTTGTTCAACCTTCTCAACTTCCTCGAGACTGCCGGCCGCCCTGCTTATGGCGAAGCGGCAGAGGAAGTCTTTCGCCGACGTGAGCCTCACTTTGCTGCCTGCTCCACGTACGAGTTCAGCAACCCAATCGACGTGCCAAACAGCGCCTTGCCGCTCGCGGATCAAGTGTCCAACTTCTTTGGCATCATCACCGAGCAAAAGCCCCGACACGTTGGGCCTCTCAGCTTTGCAAGAAGGACGTACATGCTGTCGTACAATGCTCCGAGCGTCTCTACACACCTGTCCGATCTGTGCGACCTCGCTGCAGGTGTAGACGCCGTTGAGCTACGCGTCGACTGCCTCTCATCCACCTGCGTTGACAATGTGGCGCGCGAGGTGGCGCTTTTGCGCAGCGTCATCGATCTTCCAATCATCTACACTGTCCGAAGCGTCGCGCAGGGCGGGCATTATCCCGATGACGACTTGGCGGGATACGTACGGCTGATCTTGCTTGCGCTTCGCAGCGGCTGCGACTATGTGGATGTAGAGATGCGTTTGGCGGAACAGCAGCTGTCAGAGCTCTTTGCGGCCAAAGGCTGTAGCCGTATCATCGCCTCCTGGCACGATCCACGAGGCGAGCTACCGTGGGGCCACAGAGGCGAAGCTTCGCCCATGATGGAAAAGTATCACCTTGGATCAAAGTATGGCGACGTCGTCAAGCTGATTGGGCTGGCGAGGACGCTGAACGATAACCACGCGCTCAAGGAGTTCAGAGAGGCGGTCCTAAAGCCTGGCAACAAGCCCCTACTAGCGGTCAACATGTCGCCGGCCGGCCAGCTGAGTCGCATCCTCAACCCCGTGCTCAATCCCGTCACGCACCCCAAGCTCGGTCAAGCCGCACCCGGTCAGCTCAGCTATGCTCAGATCCAGACAGGTCTGCACTTGCTCGGCATGAATCCGGGCAAAAAGTTTCACATCTTCGGCAATCCCGTGAGCAAGAGCCTGAGCCCCGCTATTCACAACGCAGTCTTCAAGCAGCTTGGCACAGCCCACGCGTATGCTCGATGCGAATCGGTCCAGGCTACCGACGAGGCGGTGCTCAATCGGCTGGCGGCAAAGGACTTTGGCGGAGCTAGTGTGACGATCCCGCACAAGGTGTCCATGATGGCGCTGTGCCACTCCATCAGCCCCGAAGCGGAGGCGATCGGGGCCATCAACACCATCTTGCCCCGTCCTGCAGCGGCGCCGAATGCAGCTGGCGGCGGGCTCTGCCTGTATGGCGAGAACACCGACTGGCGCGCGATAAGCTCTGCGGTACAAGGTCGCCTATCGCCTGGCTCATTCGACGCGCTCGTCCTAGGCGCAGGAGGCACAGCGCGCGGCGCCATCTATGCACTGCACCGTGCGGGTGCGAAGCGCATCTTGCTGCACAATCGTACACGAGCGACGGCCCGAAACGTGGTCGATGCGTGCCCGCTGACGTGGAACGTGTTGTTCGTGGAGACGCTGCAGGAGGTGACGCAATGCTATGCGCCAAGAGTCGTCGTCTCTACAACGCCACCGGAAGGCAGCGCGCTGCCTCACGAAGAGGGCGTCGCACCGCCCGGCACCACTGTCCTTCCTGCGGACCTGCTCAAGCTGCGCGACACCACCTTGGAGCAGGGCGTCGCTATCGACATGGCCTACACTGGCGTGCGGTCAACGCTGCAAGAGCTTGTGCGCACTTCGGCATGGGCGGATCGTTGGACATTCGTGTCCGGTCTAGACATGCTGCTCGCCCAGGCAGAGCATCAGTCGCGCTTGTTCACCGGAAGAGCCTCCATTCCGAAGCGCGCTATGCGACACGCGGCAGAGAAGGCGCTCCACGAGCAGCGCACGTCGCCATCGCTGCGCCCGGCCGCTGAGCACATCCCTTCGGCCTTTCGCCCCGAGCTGTTGCGACCTGCCGCTACTCAAGCGCCCGGTGCGACCACAGGCGCGCGCGTAGACATTGCCGCACCACATTATCCCGATTTCAGAAAGATGGATTTGCGAGCAAGCTCCAGCTCGCCCTCACCATCGGTGCTCAATCCCGCAACGACTTTTCGCCCAGAGCGGTTGCGGCCTGTTGCCACTCGAGCAGTCGGCACCGCCGCCTCCGCTGAGCCACGCGTGGACATTGCCGCACCACATTATCCCGATTTCAAAAAGATGAATCTACGAGCAAGCTCCAGCTCGCCCTCACCATCGGTGCTGGATCCCGTGACGACTTTCCGCCCAGAGCTATTGCGGCCTGTGGCCACTGAAGCAGTCGGCACCGCCGCCTCCGCCGGGCAACGCGTGGACATTGCTGCACCACATTATCCCGACTTTAGGCGAGTGAAGCCGCAATCCAGCTCCAGCTCGATGGATGTGGACGCGAGCGCAGATGCACCTGTGAGGAAGGTGTACACGCTGCGTCGAGAGTAGAAGGGGACAGCTTGTACTACGGCTGCATCCGTATCACCTTCTTCAGCCCCTTTTTCACCCACCCATCCACGCCTTGACCCGTAGCTCTGTAGGTCTTTCCCGCGCACCTCGATCTCCACTGGACTTGTCACTCGTTCTCTGTAGCCCCTGTCTCCATAGTACCTAATGAAAATTGCATCCAACTATCTGCTTCGCACGCGTTGACACATGTGCGTTCTCGAAGCGCGAGAGAACGCGATTTCGCGAGCGGCTCAATCGACCGCAAGGGTCTACAATCATCGTCCTCCGTCGTCTGTCTCCCTGATGGTTCGACGTGATTCCACTTGGATGTGCGCGCGCGCTTACGGTTGTCCGACGTGATCTCACTCCCACGCACAGGTTCACGAGACGGCCCGCAACTACTACGATTCAGGCCAGATTGGACAATGGCTTCACTCCTACCCTTCAAATGAGGCCTGTATCCCGGCTTGACATCCACCAACTAATTCATTTCGCCCGTCCCTTCGCTATCCGACTCATGACTCAGGAAGTCAGTGATCTAGCACACCGTTCAGGAGAGCAAGGTCGACCAGACGCGACAGCCGCAAAAAGCGGGTGAGAGACACCCTTTTCTCAAGACACGGATAGCACGGCGCGCAAACGAAACTTGCTAATAGCGCGTGCGAGGTATGTATATTCTATTGAACGAAGCCGGATATGTATTGACCCCCGGCAAGCAAGCGATAACCTGCCCGCGGGGGAAGAGAGGGTTGAGATGAACGAAACATGATCGTGAGGAGAAAATTTGCGAGCTGCTGGAAGACATGATGCGGAGGAGGGTCTTGATAGGTTACGAAATCCTACCCGTGAGAGAAGAGGAGCTCGGAATAACACTCTATGCGACAGCAACCGGGCGACGCTTCTCTTGCGACTCGACATCCTCGTTCGTCTCGGGCTTGCGATGCCTAAAAGTGGTTGTGGCGAGGACGAGGAGGATGAGGAGAGCGGAAAAGGCAACAAGGATGTAGTAGCTTTGCCCAATGCCGATGGCCAAGGCTTGTCGTTCAGCAAGCGCCGTGTCGCCGCCAGCGGCAGCGATCCTCTCCGGCGTAATGTATTTCGGCTGGATGCTGTCGCTGGCCAAGGCTAGAATGGCGATGCCGACGCCTGAGCCAACTTGCACAGCGCTGTTGAAGATGGCGCCTACAACACCTTCCATGCCGCTGGGGCACAGTTCCATGAGACTGATGTTGACAGGGGCGAAGCAGCTGGCCATGCCCAGGTTGCCGATCAGGAAGCCGGGCACGATGAGTCTGGCGTAGTCGCTCGAGTCGCGCGCAAAGGACATTAGCAGCGCTCCTGCAACCATGAGCAGCTGGCATACGGGCATCGTGTATCGCACGGGGACGTATTTGATGAGGAAGCCGCTGCTGAATGATGCGAGGAGGCCCATGAACCCGAGTGGAAGAAAGTGTACGGCAGTCTGGATGGGTGACCATTGGAAGACGTTTTCGAAAAGGTAGGACGTTTGGTAGACCAGACTGTTGAACCAAAAGTACAGACTAAAGGCCACACCAACCAGCACGCTGAACTGCAGAGAGAAGAGCGATGGAGGAATGACTGGATACTTGACCTTGTGCTCAACCCAAACGAAGAAGAGCAGCAACGCGATGCTGATGAGCAGTGGCGCGAGGATCGTGGCGCTAGCCCAGCCGTACGTTGAGGCGCCAGCGAAGGCGAAGGTGAGGAGAATGATGCCAAAGGTGCCAGTCGTCACCCCGGGGACATCGAGTCTTGCCCATGTGAACTTCTGCTGAGGAGGTACGTGGACAAGGACGAAAATGGAGGCGATGCCGGCAGGAATGACGCAAATGGCGGTCACGTAGAAGATCCATTGCCATGGCACATATGCGGTGATGACGCCTCCGATGATGACGCCGAGCACATTTCCGATACATCCGGCCGCTGCAAAAATGCCGAAAGCGACGGTGAACAATTTGCCCTGGAAGTGAGCTGCGATGAGGCTCATGGCGCTAGGGATGGTGAGCGCAGCACCAATACCTTGGATGGCACGGAAGACGAGGTGAACGATGGCGTCGGGTGCGACTGCGGCGACGATTGCAGCGATACCAAGCACAAAATAGCCGATGCAGAATGTGATTTTGGCGCCGATCATGTCGGACAGGCGGCCACACAGCAACAAGAGGCCGGCAAATGAAAGCGCGTAGGCGGACACGACCCAAGGTCTTTGTGAAGGTCCCATGTCGAGGTCGGCGGCGATGTCGGGGAGACCAATGGTTGGAGCAGTGACATTGACAATGTCCCAAAATTGACTGAAGCAGAGGAGGAACAGTATCGTCCACTTGCGCAGTGGTGCGAGTTCCACTGCTGCGGGGACTTCATCTTGGCTTGACTGTGGCGTAACATCTCCATCTGTGGAGTTATTCCACCCCTCTTTGTTGCGGTATGTGGATGATGCCTGTGAGTTGGTGTTCGAGTCGTGCGCAGTCTCGGCGCCGGCGTTCGATGCCGCCTTGGTCGAACCCTCCTGGGTCAGGTTTACGCTGGCTTGACTCATTTTTGTTTGCGCTGATCAGCTTCTGTCTGGGGATACAGGGGCCAAAGGAAGCGCGAGCTTGACGCAAGAGTAGGCGACAAGTGCACAGGGGCAAGGGTTCGGCGAAGCGTGTAGGTAGATGATTTTTGCGACGTCCGCAGATTGGGAAGTTGATGGAGTGGCTCAAGGAGGTTTCCACTTCGCGACCGTGCTTCTTATAAACTTGTCGCAACGGAGTGCGAGAGGTCAGTGCTTATACTAGGCGATGGCAGTGACGAAGTCTTGACGCTTGGTCCTTCGAGACCTTGCTAGCGCTGTGACATTCGCCAAATCCAGGTGGGCGCGTTCGCAGCATCGGAGAAACCAGGCACAAGTCAAGCGGGAATGATGGGTGAGGGTGGGGCAGGGAGACGCGCGCGAGAGGAGACATCAGCTGAAGCCGAAGCATGTGCACGGATCGGGACGCTCCGCCGGCACAATCGCAAGAAAAATACATTACAAGGTAGGCCAAACACAAGGGCAGGCTGGCGAAAGGCGAGATTTACGTGTGGTCATGTCGTCACGTAGACATCCATCTCCGTGCTAGTCTGTCGTCAAGCTCGCAGCGGTAGTAGTGTGAGTGAGATGTGTCGTCTCCGCGCATGTGCGTCCGTGCGTCCGTGCGCGTCAGCGCAGTGGACCTGACATGTGTCCCAAGCGCTTTCCCAAAGCGGACGATAAGTCAACAACAATCTACGCATTCGTGAGCTGCAACGTAGTCCTAAGCGTGCCGGCCGCTTCTTCAGCGAGGCCTCTGCAAAGTTTGAATTCCTGAGCTCGGAGTGTGAACTTTGGTTGCAGCACAACAGTCGTAATTCATTCACCAGACCTCACGACCTGCATGCCTGGCGGGCTTTCTTTCTTGCAGACGGACATCAGTGTGGTATGCGATGCCATCCTGCTGCTTCTTCATCTATCCGAGCAACCGTGCATGCATGCACGCATCACGTGGGACGCGCTCGGCCCACAGTCAACTCCGTGGCTGTGGCAGCTAGGCACAGCAGGTGACCCCAACCCTGCCAAGGATGACCACACCATTCACGATCGAGTGACTCGTGAGGGTGATGATGACCCGCAGTGACGACGATCTACGGAATCGCTCGTCGTCGCAATCAGAGGGCAAACGCTAGTCCTGCGCTCATTCGTGATTGTCATTCAGCCTGGCTGAGTGAGGCCACTCGCTTAAATGCCCGCGCATGATGATAAGAAATAGTTGAGCGTAACTTTAATTATTCCCGCGCGAGATGTGGCGGATCGCGGATCAAAGTGACGAGTGTGAGTGTCACTCATCGCGCATGTGCGTTCTGCACACAGCATGCACGCTCGCTAGCTGCTGCATGCACAGTTGCCTCACGCGACAGCTTCAATCACGAATCACGAATTCGACTTTGCTCACGTGATGATTCATGATTTGTGATCGCATCGGGTTTTAGAGAACGGCGGGCCTAGCGCGACCTGCATTTCTTCGTTTTTTGCCCATAGACCGCGTGTTTGCGTGGCCTTCGACATCAATGCTGCTGCTACGCGCGAGTGTTGCGGGTGCAGACGCGCGCCAACGCAAGTTGGCCGTCGGCGTCGGCCTCGCTGAGCGCTAACCGCTAGCGCCAACGCCATGCGCTATGATGAGCCGGACGCTGATGTTGCGAGCTTTCCTCCTCGTCACACAACAGCCATGAGAAGAAGCCGAGCTGCTCACTGGATCGCCAATCACAAACTTCAGTTTCGACGGCCTGCGAAACGAAATGGAACAGGCAGAAAGACACTCATCGCGTGCCGAAGAGCGCCGTCTTTGTAGACAGTCATCTCTCCTTCGTTACCGGGGAGCACGACCTGAGTCGAGTGAGCCCAGTGTCTGCCATGGTGCACACTATCGCATAGCGGCCCGCTAACAATGTGCGCAACCCGCTCGGCTGTCACAAAGCCCAGCCATGCGCGCGCGACCCAGAGGCGATGATCGATGGGCAGATGGATTCTTGATCCATGATGCTTGATTTTGCTTGTCCCACACCTATAGCGCTCGACATCTTCCACTGGTCACGTGACCACCCCATGCACGAACCCCTGAGGAGCTACATGTACTCGTGACTCTTGACTCGAGACTTGCGTGGCATTCACACCTCCTGCTTCAATACACTCATCATTTCTCGCGCCAGCACCGCTTCTTGTGTGTATACGGCAACGTACTGCGACTCGTCCATGTGCGGTGCGAGTGATATCTGCGCGCAAACATGTGGCGGCCCCCGCCTCCCAACCCATCCGAAGCTGGAAGGATGCGTGCAACACACCGATGCGAGATTGCGATAAGCGGAGGTCTCGGCGGGCGCGGGCGTGGGCGCGGGCGTACGCACGCACGCACGTGTGCCGCGTTTGGCTCGCCGCATCTCCGTCCTCCTTTCTGCCCGCCCTTGTCTGTGATTGCGCATCTTCCGCGATTTCTGATTCGCGATTTGCAAATTTGAGTCCTGCTCGTCGGCTCGAAGCTCTCTCCTCTGTCCTTTTGACGGCATCGACACACGCATCGAGCCACTGCGCCGCTACGTCAGCCAAGTTCGACATTGCGCCTTCGCGCATCATCGCGTCACCGCCTCTCTGACTTCAGCATCCGTCATGTCTCGATGCTCGTTCGCGTCGACTCCTCTTCCTCGGCCCCGAGGTAGCAGCAACGCCTTGCTCCTTGCCGCCATTGCACGACGCACGGAGGCCGATGCGTTGCAAGGAAGAGGGCAGGCCACCGGACGCGGAGCGTAGTGGTGGATGTCCGGGTCGCTACACGGCGCATCGCGTCGACCGTCTGTCAAATTGATCAGTCGACCCCGTCCTCCGTCATTGACCCGTAAACATCGTCAGCCCATCTCAGCACGCCCAGAGTATATATAGCTTGGCTGACCAGCAGGCTGCCTACAGGCACACGAATGTATTCATCTCCTGCGTCTGACCGCGCTGATACACCCCTCGAGCTATTCTACCCTCTTTGCCAGCCCACACTCCGTACTGCTCTACGAGAGTCTGCTAGCACATCGTGCCAAGGCGTCTCTTTGCCATCTTGTACTTGTCGCGGGCTCACTTCGCTCATCTCGCCAAACTGCATCTAACGACTTCCGATTCGATCTTGCGTCATGCCAGCTCTAATCGAGAAACCCGTCAGTACAGCAACAGCTCTGGCTCTGCCACGTGACGATCGGCCTTCGAGCGTCTTTGTGGGCAACTTTCTCCTGCATCGCCTGCGTCAGCTTGGGCTCGGCACCGTCTTTGGCTGTCCTGGAGATTTCACATTCGGCATTTGCGACCTCATCGACGACAATAGCGGTCTGGAATGGGCGGGCAACGCCAATGAGCTAGGCGCCGCCTACGCCGCAGATGGATACGCTCGCGTAAGCTCGTGCGGTTTTGCAGCCGTCGTCACCACTTGGGGCGTGGGTGAGCTCAGCGCGCTGAACGGTCTCGGTGGTGCGTACGCGGAACGCCTCCCCGTGCTTCACATCGTTGGCTCTCCTCCACGCGCACAGGTAGCCAAGAAGCTGCCCATCCACCACAGCTTCGCCAACGGAGATTTCGACAGCTTCTCGAACATGTCGAGACCCATTTCCTGCGCGCACGAGCAGCTCACTGGCGATGCGTGGTCAGACGCAGACAAGATTGATCATGTGCTGAGAACGGCGTTGAGAGAGAGGAGACCGGCATACCTCAACATACCCACGGATGTCGTGTTCGAGCTCATTCCCCGTGAACGCCTCGCTGTTCCCTTGAACGCGTGGCACTACCCCACGTCAGCCAATGCCAGCCTTCCGTCGACGCCGCCCCAGGAGGAGGCCTTTGCCATAGCACACGCGCCAAGCTCGGCTCAGATCCAGGCCTGCGTGGGCGAGATACTCCGGGTGCTTTCCACGGCTGCAGATCCTGTGGTCATTTTGGACGTCAATCTGATGCGATTTGGCCACACGAAGCGCGCGCGGAAGTTGGTCAACGCGCTTGGACTCCCCACGTTCGCTGCTCCTCTCAGCAAAGGTCTCATCGACGAGACATCACCCCTGTTTGGAGGAACATTCGTCGGTGCCAGCACACTTCCACACATCAAGGAGCGGATAGACCAAGCAGACATCGTCGTCCGCATTGGTCATCTACGATCCGATACCAACACAGGAGGATTCTCCGCCGACATCGAGCCAGAGAGGCTGCTGGACATCAACCTTGATTGCGTCACTTTCCCCGCACAGAATGTGCATGTCGCCCAGACACGCGCGGCTCACAATTTGGATTTAGCAACCATCATTGCCGACCTGACAAGTCAAGCCGAGCTGCTTCGCAAAACATCGACTGCCTTGGGAGGAGGCAAGCCATCGCGCCTCATTTCTGACTCTGAGGATGCCACCGTCTCTTCCAAGCTCGCTCTGTCTCGTCCTCCTCTCGATGGTCTGAAGTTGCCCCTGGAGCGCACCCCGCTTACGCACAACTACATGTGGCCTCGTTTTGGCGAATTCTTTGAACAGGACGACATTGTCGTCGTGGATACTGGAACATCGTCTTTCGGCATCACAGATGTCCGACTATCAAAGAATTGCAACTTGGTATCGCAGATGCTCTACAATTCCATCGGGTGGTCCACCGGCGCGGCTGTCGGTGCAGCAGTCGCAGCGAGGGAAGATTACAATGCGCGCGTCAGGCAGGCCCAGGCGCAGCAGGATCAAGAGGCAGTTTCGGCCATCAAGGAACCGCGTGTGGTGCTCATCGTAGGCGATGGAGCGCTCCAGATGACGGCGCAAGAAATCTCCACCTTCATCCGCCTGGATCTCAAGCCGCTCATCTTTGTGCTCAATAATTCCGGCTACACTATTGAGCGTGCGCTGCACGGTCCGCATCGCGATTACAACGGCATCGTCGACTGGAGATATGCGGATCTGGTACGCACGTTTGGCGCGCACGAAGACAAGCACCGCTCGCACATCGTTGAGACCGTCGCTGACTTTGACGACGTTCTACAACGCTTGGCGAGCGGCGACACGCCCAACGTCTTGTCTATCGTCGATGTGCGCTTGGACAAACTCGACGCGCCCAGGATTCTCGCAGCACTGGGCAGCATCTCTCAGGCGCGCAATGCGTGAGTGCTGAGAGCTGGTGGACCCAAGCCGTCCCGCTCCCGCCGTGTCTTTTTGCTTTTTTTCGGAGTCGCACGCCGCTTACCTTCTTGTTTCTTTCTGGTGCTTCTTGGTCATGCCTACAGCTACGGCTACGCGCCCGAATACAATCACTAGAGCAGCGGGCACAGCAGCAAGATGGGACCTACATTTCATCCATCCATGCACTCTTGCGGCCACCATCCACGGCTCGCGCTGACGCTCGATCGCCCGTGCTCGATCTAGTGTGCCCCTCTTTTTCCACACGCACACCTGACTCGTACCAACGAATGCGCACCCGTCCCTCGACTCCTAGATCATGTTGTAGACACGTTCTGAATTTTGCTGCCGGGCAATGCAACGATGCTACGTTCTGCATATCCAGACGTCTGCCCAGTGTGCGAATCTGGCACTGGGCAGACAATGAAGGTGTATTACTGGGTCATGGACTGCAAGATGGATATGTGTTTACTCGATCTGAATTTTGCTGCCGGGCAATGCAACGATGCTACGTTCTGCAAATTCAGGCGTCTGCGCGTGCGCGGGCGGCTTGGACGTGAATGTAGTTGGTGTGATTGAGCGAGTGATGCAATAATGCGAGCGAGCAGGTCGTGCCCAAGGTCAAGACGGGTGTGAGAGAATAAAGGAGCACGTGACGTAGAGGTGGGATACGGCGATGTGCATCGCTATCGCGGCATTTCGCCACGCTACGCCAACACTCACAGTCGTTGCTCGCGACTTCCATGCGCTTCGCTCGAGAGTCATCCGCTGCGCTCGCTCACGCCTCACGCGCGAATCGCGAGCCAGCCAGCCCTTCCATCTGCAATGCGAGGCCTCGCGGTCTCGTTGGAAGGAAACCTTCAACCAGCATTCGTGATGAGCGCGAGCGTGCTGCGTTTTCAACAAAAGTCCACGGGCGTGCGTAATGCCGCGTGGGAGCGAGCGTCCGATCACGAATGCTGGTTGAACACGGACCAAGGCCCGTTTTGCGCGCGATCATCGCAGCAGCGCGCACGGACGCGTTCGTCATGATCGCAACGCGAAATACAAAACGCACCAGCAGCGACAGT
>NW_020290088.1:8224-28848 GCF_003144195.1 Ceraceosorus guamensis | reverse complement strand
AGTCACGAGTCACGAGTCAAGAATTTGTTAGTTTGAGTCTTGAGTAATGTAGCAGCAGCAGCGGCGCGTTGGTGGTTTCCCCGCGACGTGCATGAAACTCGGAGAAAGCGGTGCCACAGTGACTTCCGTTCCGGTCTGGCGGCATACGCGTGTCCGCGTGATTGCACAGTCCCGCCCGTCCACCAACGTGCATCCACTGCTGCACCACCATCCCCATCGCTCACACTCATTCACCACGGTCAGATCCGTTCCACGTGTCATTGCGCATCACAAGGGCGAGTGTAAGCGTGAGAGCGGTGCCATGAGACACGCCACAAGATGGCTCGCATTGATTCTCAAAGCGGATAGGTAAATGCGGGCCCACTCGGAAACGCCGTCTGCCTGCATCCGGCCAAACCTCCCTACTCGACAAGCTTCTCTGCTTTCGCAGGTCCGCATCTCCACTGCGACTGGCTGTGATGCTACGTGACCGGTCGGAGCGACCATACAGCGTATGTGCTCTTTCGCACCGCCTGGACCTCCACCTGCCAGCTCGTCGCTTGGTACACCATGAATATAAAGTAGCTTGCCGCTGACAAGGCGACTACGTCCCCCTTATTCATTTGCATCTCGTAAAGCAGTCACGCAGCCAGCATTAGCTTTACGTCTTACACTCACAGTCCACGCCTAAAAGTCTTTTACAGAGGAAGCCTGTGCAATCCACTGAAGATCGCAAGAAGTCTTCGACCCCTGCCTGGCACGTACCGACCCCCTCTAAGCGCACGCGACAGAACACGCACGGCAACATGTCACCTACCGCCACTACAACTGCAAAGCACGTTGCGCTCACAGGCGCAAGCGGCTTCGTAGGAGCGCACGTGTTGCGCGAGGCTTTGGCGAGCGGCTACCAGGTGCGCTCGATTGTGCGATCGGAGAGCAAGGGCAAAGAATTGCAACGATTGTTCCCATCGCCGCGCCACACGCTGGCATATGTGACCGACATTCGCAACGCGGACGAGCTGCGCGAAGCCTTCCGAGGCATCGACGTGGTGCAGCATGTTGCTTCACCGTACACACTCAAATTTCAGGATGCTGAACGCGACATGCTGCAGCCTGCCATTGACGGTACGCTTGCCGTGCTCAAAGCAGCGCACGACACGCCATCGATCAAGCACGTGCTCATCACATCCAGCTTCGCAGCGCAAAACTGTTACGAAAAGGGTGGTTCGATCCGCGACTATACATACACGGAGAAGGACTGGAATCCAGCGTCGTACGAAGATGCAAAGAAATCGGACAATAAAGTGTACACCTACGCCGCCTCAAAGGGCTTGGCCGAAAAAGCAGCTTGGGAATTCGTCGAATCTGCAAAGCCGCAATTCGTCCTGACCACTTTCATGCCGCCTGGCATCATCGGACCGATCGTGCATCCCGTGGCCAAGATGGAGGATCTCAACACGAGCTGTGCAAATGTGTGGAGCGTAGTGTCCGGCGCCGCGGGCGGCGTACCTCCTACACTGCTGCCTCAAACGGTAGACGTGCGCGATGTGGCAAAAGCCCATGTGGAAGCCATGTCTCACCCGGAAAAGTCGGCCAATCAGCGCTTCTCACTGTGCGGCTACTACATGGATTGGCAGCTCGTTGTCGATTTCCTCAAGTCGCGCTTTCCCGAGCACGCCAGCACCCTCCCGACGGGCACCCCAGGCACCCCTAATCAACCTGGACCTGTGGCCAAGCTGGATAGCGCAAAGGCCAAGAATCTCCTCGGAATCGAGTGGACGCCTTGGCAGGATACATTTGCCGACCTCACGTCGCAGTTGTATCAGCTTCAGGAGAATGTCAAGGCGGGCAAGTCGGCTCTGTGAGGTGGGCGCGCCCCAGCGGTTCGGTGCTCTTTTCCCTTAGCTGTCAAATTTCCCCTGCTCGTCCCTCCTCATCAGCACAATGCATGCCTATCAGCACTGTTCGCCCGATTGTGAGCATGAAGAGTATAGCACGTATGACACAGTCCGCCCGCTTGTGAGCGTGATGAATGAAATATGCTCAAGTGTACGTGCCTTCGTGTCAGTGCCTGTCTATTATGTGTTCGCATGTGGAGCTTCGGACAAGGCGTCACTGGGCGACGGAATCCCTACTCTGCCACGTGACAAGCTGGATTGGCACCTGGGTCAGATCACGAATCAGAATGTAAAAGCGGCGGCGTCAAGTCTAACAAAAAAAAGTATGACGGTCGTGCGTTGCCTCCTTCGCGCGCGCGCGTGTGTGGATGGATGAAGTGGAGCTGACAGACGCGGCTACGCCACAACGCGGGCTTCGAGGGCACAGGGCCAACACCCTAGGTTGGCCGCGCGCAGATGTTTGGCTGCCGCGAACGGTAAAATTACAATTTGTATGCCATCAGTCGTGGACGACCGATCGAGACACGATTATGGACATAGTCCGCGAAGCAGCAAACAACGTGTATGCACAAGGGATACAGACTCGAGTCGAAGGGCGACGATGATGAGAACAAATGCATCTATTTCCATGCTGTTGGGACAGGCAGGATCAAGAAGGGATGCATCGATTGAGTCGTGGCGTGGTAAATAAATGTGCAATCAAAGGCGAATCTTCGTTCGTCATCGATACGATCAAGTATGAGGGTGGAGCAAGTCGGCAAAGTAAGACTCGGCAGAGTGCTGGAACTCTTCCAAGGTGGATTTGGTGCCTAGCCACAGGTCCGGACGGACGATAAAGGCACGCTCGCGCGGTGCGTCCGACATCTTCTCGGCTGCAGTCCCGAACAAGCTGCTGGCTCTGCCTTCATCTGGCTGATCGTCTAGGTGAATTTCGAGGTAGTGGTGCAAAGGGTCGTCGTCGTCTTTGCTGGACGTCTCCTGGTGAGTGCCGGTAGCGTTGTGGGAGAGCGCTTGCTTGAAGCGGAGGGCAAGCGCGTCCAACAGCGCACGATCGCGCACATTGTGAGCATCGAGAATCAGGTGCATCTTCATCAATCTCGCTTGGCCTGCTTGTGCATTTGCGAAGCGTGTACGGAAAGATCCTTGCTTGGCAAATGCGTCGAGTGCATCGCACACCAATGGTCCGAGGGATCCAGACATATCGCCGCCAAGAAGGACGATGTTGAAGCAGGGAAGAGGGGCAAACGAGTCGTACAGCCTCTGCACGGCGCCAGTGCGAGGATTGAATAATCTCGGGTTCGGCGTACGGTAGCCAATCATGGGCGACGCTTGAGGCGACGCGATTGCCTGCTCCGCCCGCTCCGTGCGAGCTGCGTCCGATTCGCCGGATGCAAATCCTTGCATCTCGTCGAACTTCATCTTCTGGATCTTCCTGCTCAGATTCACATCCGCCCTCTTGACATCTAGAGCTTGGTACTTGGACACCATGCCGGAGCTTTGCCACGGCTTGTTGAGCGTACTGGGCTTGTACAAAATGTCCGTGCCCGTGAGCAGGCCCGTGTATGTGCGAGCATACCAAGAAAAGAAAGCTTGATCGGGATCCATGCTCTGGTCACCTTCTTGCGGGATGAATTGCGGAGCTTCGATTGAAGCAGGATCCTCCCCGGCCGCGATCGCAAAGTCCTTGGCGAAAGTGTCGGCACCGCGCGCACCGCACAAGAAGCGCAAGAAGCAGCTGGAAGCCTGGACGATGCGCTTGGCGGTCGCTCGGCGCTCGACGCTGTACGAGTCGATGATGGCAGGTTTGGAGATGCCCTTGGCATCGAGGATCAACTTCCAGGACAGGTTGTGACTGTCCATGCATCCGGTGTTCAGACCATACGCGCCCGCCGCACTGTGACAGTGGGCCGAGTCGCCAGCCAAGAACACACGTCCGTCTTGGTCATCGTGAAAGGACCGGGCGACGCGCTCGTTGATCTTCCACATGGTGTACCATTCGATCGGACCTTTTGGCTTGACGTAGTAGGGCGCAAAGACATCATTGATGCGCTTCATTGCCGTGTCGACATTCTCCACGTTGGGATCGGGTGCTTTGCCGTCGGCGCCCGGGAGTACCCGGACGTACAGTCTGCTCATATTGTTCTCTCGCGGAATGATTAGAACGCCGCCGTGCTCGCTGCTGAGCACGCAGCCAAAGACCCATGCATGGGGAAAGTTGGTGTCCCACTCTGCGTCGACGATCTGCCAGACGAGATTGGTGGTGACGCCGTCGAATGGGATGGAGAGACTCTTGCGGATGGCAGAGTGCGCGCCATCAGAGCCTATGAGGTAGCGAGCTCGGCACGAGCCAGACGCTCCTGTCTCGATGTTGGTCCAGTCAAGGGATATGGTCGATTTGCCTGTGTGGTCCTTTTCGCCCTCGAGTACGTAGCGGTCGAGCGTGGTGCTGCGGTCGACGTAGCACCCGAAGCGGGCAATGTCGCGGATGAGCAGCCGCTCCACCTCGGGCTGTGTGATGACCTGCAAGTACTGGAACTCGGACGGGCTGGCGTGACTGGGTCGGAAAACGAGACACTTTCCATCCTTGTACAAGATGGTGTGGTCGATGAGCGGACCTGTGGCTAGCAGCTCGTTGAGCAGGCCGAGCTGCTTCATAATCTCCAACACGCGAGGCTGCACGGCATCAGCGCGACCCACATCCAGAGACTCGGCAGCTTTGTCGACGATCTTCACTGTGAGGCCGCTACGCAGCATCTGTGACGCAGTGATCAGACCGACGGGACCCGCTGCGGATGACGAGGAGTAGATGCGCAGACTGACAAAGTCAGCACTATCATGCTGTTTCCTGCCAGGTCCTACTCACCACCGCAGATGACCACGTCATATTCGGGCACCTCGCTTTCGACCCCGGCTGGACCGTCACGAGTTGCGAAAGGAATATCTTGAGAAATGAGGGCAGGCATTGCGGCGCGACTCAATCTACTTGCGACTGGAGCGTCCTGTCCAGATGAGTTTACCTGTGCACGTTGTGCGCGTTGCCGGACCAATGAAGAATTTCCCGGCTGCGAGCTAGAGAATCTGCCAGGTTGTGGTGGGCGCGCAGTAGCCAAGAGCTAAAGTGAGTGTGCGCAGGGCGAAGAGAATGGCGAGTGTATCGTCTGAGAGGAACAGCGATGATGATGGGGGCGGGTTATTGTCAAGTTTCAGAGATGCGCATTCCGACATTTATTCGCTTTGCGATGGTAAAGTTGGTCAGCGCCCCCTCCTCGAGGCAGCACTGGCAACGTGACGCCGTAGAGCAAGGGGCAAAGCATGAATTCGGCGACACCCCCAAGGGCGCATCTCGACAGATAGGATACATCTGCCACTCACAACTGCGACCTTGGCTACAGCTTGCCACTCGCATCGCAGCGAGATGGATGCTTCCGTCCGGAGCAGCTCTGGTCCGCGAGGCGGCCAATCGACGCGTCCGCATGGCGACGACGACGACGATGATGGCGGCTGCGACGGCTGCGACGGCGGCGGCGGCGGCGGCTGCGACGAACTCCGGCGCTGATGGTGAGGAGAAGAGCTGCTGTAAGACTTGAGCTTGGCGGCGTCGGTGTCGGTGTCGGTGTCGGTGTCGGCACGCGTGGATGTTGGGGGCGGGCGCGGACGTGGAGGTGGGCGCGGGGGCGGGCGCGAGCGCGAGCGCGAGCGTGACAGCGTAGCCTTGCCCTGGTGAAGAAACACCATGCAAAGAGTCGTGAGTGTGAGTCACAGTGCTGCGCGCCGGCTTATCCGCTTGCGCCGCGCGCGTCCGAACTCGCTGCAGTTGGAGGACATCCATCAGTCTGATGAGTCACTCACGCGCAGCATGGCCAGCACGCCGACAACAAACAATTAAGCGAGCGCGGCCGCAGCGCATGAACTTCCGGCTCCATGGTGCCCGACGAGTGTGCGCACGCATCCACACCTCTGCATCGGTGCGTTGCGGTGCGTTGCGTTGCGTTGCGTGACCTCAATTCGATGGATTGATCAAACAAATGATGGTGCGATATCTGCGATGCAACCACCTCCGCCGCGGAGATGAGTGTGGTCCAGCGCCGCGCGCGCGCAGAGCAGGTGCGGACCCGAGAATTGAATCAAGAATCAAATGTGAATGCGTGCAGGCACCCGCGAACCCGCGTAGTTCGATTATATCACGTGACTTCCAATGCCCGACGCGGCTCGCAAACATCAGCAGCTGCACCGTGCTGCGCGCGTGCTCGACTTGCTGGTGCTGCATGCATGATGCTCCTCGAAGCCCCGACGATCGCCACGGTCATGTGGCTCCTCCGCGCCAGCATTTGGCGTGAGCACAGCGTCTTCCTTCGATTCGATTGGGATTAGCGCTGCATTACCGTTGTGGATGGTAGAGCGCGCTGACGGCAAGGCACACGGACTTTCAAAGCTTGCGCACGAAATCGTTGGCTTCGCGCCGCGCGGTGGATGCACTCACAAAGACCATTGATTGGCACAGTCACGAGTGAAAGGCATTCGAGGATGGGACAGTAGAAAGAAGATGCGATTGGGACTGGGACTGAGTGGCAAAGAGAATCATCGAGGATCTCGGAACATGGAAGACAAGCGGGGAGGTTCGAACGAAGACGGGTGCTTCAAGTCTGTTGGGGGAGTTGTGTTGCGTGAGAGGAGACGGACAAGCAGGCTCGTATATCATCTATAGTGGGAAAAATATGGAATACACTGGATTTATGGCTCGCTTACTTGCCAGGGGAGCCGGGTGCCGAGGAGGCAGCTGAGACAGGCGCCGAGCTGAGGTGGGCATGAAGATTATCTCCCTCGAGTCGTCTGCTGACCAGAAGAGCTAGGTGAAGGCTCTGCTCCGCGCTAAGCCTAGGGTCACAAAGCGTCTTGTACGCAGAACCCAGCTGGTCCTCTCCCAGTGGAATGCAACCGCCGGTACACTCGGTGACATTGTCACCCGTCAGCTCGAGGTGCAACCCACCGAGCGGGTTGTGCATGGCGTTGTGAACGCTGATACTCTTCTCGATCTCGCCAAAGATGTCTGCAAAGTCTCTCGTCTTGATGCCCGTCGGCGTGGTCTTTCCGTTGCCGTGGCATGGGTCGCACAACCAGAGGGGACGGTGCCCAGATGCCTGAACAGCATCGATGAGGGGAGGAAGGAAACGATCGACTTTATCCACGCCCAGTCGCGTAATCAGAGTTACCCGGCCATCCTGATAGTCGGGGTCTAATTTGTTCAGCAGAGCGACCAATTCGTCGGGTTGCATAGTCGGGCCGATCTTGCAGCCGATTGGGTTTCGTAGGCCGCGCATGAACTCGATGTGCCCTCCTTCCAGTTGACGCGTACGCTCGCCTGTCCAGATCATGTGCGCGGAAGAGTCGTAGTGGTGAGTGGCTCCAGTGACGGGGTCAAGCACGCTACGAACACTGGCTTCCTCCAGCGAAAGGTTGAGGGCTTCATGAGATGTCCACAGCATTTCGCTGCCCATGGCTCGTGACAAGTGGTCCAGGGTGCGAGAGCTAGCCTTGTCGCCGTTGCGCGCAGAAGACGCATAGAGCAGCAGCGCGTCCTCGATGCGCGAGTGGACTTGATGAGCCTTGACACGCAGAATCTCGCTGTCGATAGAGTCGGCGTCGAAGTTCAATTCCTTGATGGCGGCGTCGAGTAGCTGTTGCTCGGTGCTGAGGCTGCGCAGGTAGTTGATCGTCGTCGAACTATGGAAGTACGCCGAGACAAGCCTGTCTGGGTCCGGTTGCCTATCGGTGAGATCCATTCCGTTGACAGAGTCGCCGCGGAAAGAGGGGTACTCTTTGCCGTCCACAACCTCGGCCAATTTGCTTCTGGGTTTGGCATACTGCCCGGCAATGCGGCCGACGCGCACAACTGGTGTCTTGGCTCCCATGAAGATGATGAAGCTCATCTGCAAGAGAATACGGAGCTGCGCTGAGATGTGGTCCTCCGTGCATTCATTGAAGGCTGAGCGCGGGCGGGTGGGTCGTCAATGAAATCAGCGATCCAGCTACTGACAGATACGACCGTCGCCTTGGTCGAGTACTCACCCTCGGCGCAGTCACCGCCATGCAGAAAGAATGCCTCGCCGCGAGCACCTCGAGCATAATCTTCGCGAGCACGTTCGATCTCGCCGGCCGACACGAGGCTGGGGAGATGCGAAATCTTGCTGAGCGCTTTGAAGAGAGCGCCCTGGTCCGGATAGACGATGTCTTGAGTGACAGGCTTAGACCGCCAAGAAGTTGGGTGCCAGTCTGTCTCTGTTGGCGCGGTGGCTTGAGTCTTCAGCGATTGCTGTTGGCCCAGCAGCGCCTTCTTAGTGGACAGCTCGAAAGCCATGTGACCGAGGTCGAGTTTGGGTGGTGCGTTGTGAATAGCCGGCATCGTGTTGCGCCTATTTAGGTGTGTGGTGTGAGAAGGCGTTGCGTCGTGGTGGCAGATAAAATAGTCTAGTTCGGTGCGATGTCTGTCGTCTATCGTAAAGGTTGGCAGAGCATTTGCCAAGAGTTCAAGGTTGTGGGTCGGGGGTCCGTGCAAGTGAAAGTGAGCTGGGGAAGATGGAGATATCTTTTCGTGGTCTGCTCCCGACATTTATATGTGTGAAAGGCACGTAACAGTCCTGGCGAGTCGCTGCGAAGGATGGGCCTAGTGCGCTTGGGCGAGGGAGCTCAGGCTGCTGGTAAGGCGAACTGAGCCCAGGATAGTTTCGATGTACACGATAACCTCTGAGCGCGCCTTTGGCCGTGCGCTGACCCGTCGGCGGATCGAGCGCACGACGTAGCACCTGGGCGGGGGGGGTGAATGTGGACCTGTGCAGTCCGTACAGCGTTCGCCGTGGGTGGTTGCGATGTACCTGGCGGACTCTGACCGCCCACTTGGCCGTGCCTTGATCCGTCGGCTCACGGCCCCGCCGGTACCACCGGCGCTTCAGTGTAGGCGCTGTGGTCTCGCATCTTATCTCGCTGGCTTGTGGTTTGCCGTTGCGCATGCCAAACCTTAAAGTGAGAGCAACGAATACGCATGTGAGTCGCCATATCCGCTCGCATTCATGCGCCGCGGCAAGTTGAATGGGAGGATTGCATCACCGCCGGCTTATCGCCATGCACCAGCTGGCAGCCCAAAGATGGTCAAGGTGGATGTGAAACTGAGCTTTGTTTCATGTTTGATTGCGGTACCGCTCACGGGTGCAGTCCTTGCCTCTCGATCATCGTGACTGTATAGAGGACTGATGCAGTCGAATGCGCACGTTGGCGTAGGCGCAGCGGCGAATTCCTGCTTGTTCCGGCTGCATGTAACACCAGCAGCAGCAAGAGTGCCTGCAATTCGACTGTGCGAGACAGTGAACCCCGCCCTCTGAGAGATGTGAGGTGGACTGGCCGAGCTCATTTGGACCGGCCATTTTGCAGTCGTACGTCGTTGAGGCGTTGCTTCCCAAGCTTGGCTTTCTCGGGGCAGTTCGATTCGGCCTAGCTTCGCGTAGTTGTGCCGCTCTCGGTGTCGAATCGGCTGCGGCGAGCTGCGCACGGAGATGGTGGAAGGTGATTTGACACGGAGATGATGGTGTTTCACTTTCACTGCTTGGATATCACACCAAACTCTGCCGAGGGCTGTATATAGACATCTTGCATGCATGCTGCATGCATGCACGATGAGATAGGCACGCTTTCGTCACGTGCTACAGGTGGGACCCATCCCGCGGACGCATACTCAGATCAAACGCTGGGCCGAAATTTCAATCACGCAGGTTGCCCGCCGCTTTCGCGTCTCCGCGACCGCGCGCATTCACTTCCGCCCGGCCCTCGCTGCGAACCCGCAACTAAGTCCACCTCAGCGGATTGCCTGCAGTAGGTATTATAGTCTGTGCCTGCGCATGTGCGAATCAACCGCAACAACTTCGGAGCGATGATATGCGAGCTTGTCACAAAGTCGACAATGGCCATGCTGTGCATCTGCCCCCGCCCTGCTGACCACCAGTGTCCAGAGCTCTTACGATGAGTGGCGTAGAACAGGGCAGGTAGGCAGGCAGGCAGGCAGGCAGGCAGGCAGGCAGGCAGGCAGGCAGGCAGGCAGAAAGACAGACGAGCAGAAAGACAGACAGACAGCCAGACTGGGAATGGGGCATCCCTCGGACCATTCCGTCCCTACTTCTCTCTGCTTGCTCGCTCGCATTCGCATTCTCGCCTGCCAGCCTCTGGCGTATGGCCCACCACTACCTTCTCGCTAGTGCAGTGCAGTAGCACCTTGAAGTGCTTGGCTTGCGCTTGCGTCTGCATGTCCGGTGGCCCATCTCCGCTCGCGCTCGCCTCCGCCCTTGAATGGTACACACACGCCAAAAGTCTCGTAAGCGGCGCACTTGCATGCGACAGGTGCAAAAAGAGCATGGCGTATGGAGGTCAGTGTGAATAAGCGATCCGCTTCAGGTGATGCCGTTGGTGGGCCTGCAGGAAGATCAGAGCAGCGCTGCTGGCCGAAGCGCGCTCGGAGCGGAGGAAGCGTGTGCGTCTCTATCTCTCTTCAAGGTACACGTTTTCCTCATAAATGACTGCCCTGCGCACATCCACCTTGCGAGACGGCATGTCATCATCCCTTGCCACTCTGGATGCTTTCCTCTTTCAACACACGGACTGAAACTGCTTCAAGCGTTGCATTCGCCATCCTTCACAATCCAAAGCGGCGCTGAGCGGCAACGAAAGCGACACAAGCATGAGTTCTTTCGGCACACACTTTCGCGTTACGACGTTCGGCGAAAGCCACTGCAGATCGGTGGGCGCCATTGTGGATGGCTGTCCTCCAGGCTTGGACCTGAACGAGTCGCTGATTCAGGCGCAGTTGCGTCGACGAAGGCCCGGCCAGAGCGCGCTCACCACGCCACGTGATGAGAAGGATCAGGTGGCGATCCAGAGTGGTGTGGAGCGCGGAGTGACGCTGGGAACGCCCATCTGCATGTTGGTGCAGAATATGGACCAAAGACCTCACGACTACAAAGACGAGACGCTTGACCTCTATCCGCGCCCATCTCATGCGGACTACACCTACCTACGCAAGTACGGCGTCAAGGCTAGCAGCGGAGGTGGACGTAGCAGCGCGAGAGAGACGATCGGCAGAGTCGCTGGAGCGGCAATCGCTGAGCAATACCTCAAGTTGGCGTACGGCATCGAATGTGTGGCATTCGTCAGCAGCGTTGGTCCCGTCAAACTTCCCAAGAATGCTACCGAGGCCAAGACGCAAGCCCGTATGGCAGCTGCCCTTCAAGCTCCAAGGCTCGAAAATAGTCCACCTCAAAGCGAGGAGGAGGAGGAGGAGGAGGAGAAGACGCGCGCCTATCTTCAACGTCATCACAGCGACAAGAGTGCCGCCGCCGACGACGGCCTGCAATATCCTACCAGCTCTGCGTATCGAGGTTTGCTAGCTGCAGTCTCTCGTGAGCAGGTTGACGCGTCTCCCGTGCGTTGCCCCGACGAAGCTACCGCTGCTCGCATGACATCCGTGAGTTTTTTTTTTTTTGGTTTTTTTGGCAACGCAAGCCACAGCAGCTGCTTCATCCTGCCTTTAACTCGGGGCCGAGCTAAAGACCCAACACGACACGTGCTCTCAATGCCTTTTTCTCCAGGTCATTGAGGAGTGTAGGGACGCGCACGATTCGATCGGTGGCACCGTCACCTGCGTTCTTCGTAACGTGCCACCCGGCTTGGGCGAGCCAGCGTTCGACAAGCTCGAGGCGACGCTAGCCCATGCCATGCTGAGCATTCCCGCCACGAAGGGATTCGAATTCGGCTCCGGATTCGATGGGGCTGCCATGCGCGGATCTCAACACAACGACAAATTCGTACCCCACCCCAACGGTCTGGGTCCTACCGGCTCCGCGCTCCGCACAGAGACGAATTGGAGCGGAGGAATTCAAGGCGGCATCTCTAACGGTGAAGACATCTACTTTACCGTTGCTTTCAGTGAGTATCGCCGAAAAGCGTAGTTTGGAAGGGTTTTGATCGCCACCCATCAAGCAGCACAGACAGCTGATCATCCTCTGCACGGGAATTTGTGAACCTATGCCTTGCCCGTACAGAACCAGCTGCGACAATCTCTCAGGAGCAGGAGACGGCCCAATACGATGGCAGCTCGGGCGTACTGGTCACTCGTGGTCGACACGATCCCTGCGTGCTGCCCCGCGCTGTCCCCATCGTCGAAAGCATGGCCGTGCTTGCCGTGATGGATGCGCTGATGGGGCAACTGTCGAGAGAAGGTGCTACTAGCTCGCTGAGATCCAGAGAGCTGGACGCGAGACACACGGAAGCGTGGGACGCTTTGCCATCCAGCATGAGATTGCGTTGAACAAGTTCAGGTTGGCTGTGACGCGCGTCCCTTGATACAATACTCTAGACTCCATCGTCCGTACAAGCTCCCTGTGTTTGCGCCCCTCTATACAATACTTCAAGACTTCTCTATCGTCCGTATAAACTTCCTGTTCTCTCGTGAGAATTGTGATTGCAATTGAAGTATCCACCCGCACAATCGACGCTCGCTGCGCACTCTCCTCTGCGTCGCTGCCAGCTCGGGGTTCTGGTGGAATGAGAGCAGAGGCGATGCGGAAGTACAGGATACGCTGGAGTCGACACTGTTGTGAATGTAGTGATACGAATACGACTCTTCCTCCGTACACTGCGGCTGCCCCCTCCCCCGCGGCCCCCCCCTTGGTAGTCGTCTTTTCAGCGCTCGGCTCAAGTTGCCCGCAGCAAGAAGTGAGGCGCATTTGTGGCACGTGCGTATATGCTCATGTCTTCGAAATGTTGACCACGCGCGCAACTCCAAATAGAATCTGCCGTGCCGCTTGTCTCGACGTTGCGATCTTGCTCTCCGGTCAGGTACGGTACTACTACAGCTTTGGATCAGCTAGCTAGGCCACCGTTTGACCGTGGCGCGGCGCGGGCGCGAGAGATGTACATACACGCGTGTCACCTAGCTTTGACCCAAAAGATCAGTCGCGCTAGAGATTAGTTATGGATGCATGCAGCAGCAGTACGGCGTGAAGCGCTAAGGATACATGGGTAGACCGTATGGTCTGAGCACGCCGGAGTCTCACGTGAGGGGAGACAGCATGCGTGTAAAAAGGTGAAATTCGGCGATGATGTCATCTCGTCTACGCCTACCTACATACCTTGCAAATCACAATCAAGAATCTGAATCAAGAATCCTAACAGATGCGAGAAAGGGAATAGGCGAGGGAGAGCGAGCGCGGCGCGGCGCGGCACGATGCGGAGTCGCTGCTGCATGCTGCTGGACGATAAGCGCGCGCTTGGATGGAATTCAATATTTCGAGTCATAGTGAGTGTTGGCCGCGATTGCGCTGGCGCCATTCACGATTCAGATTCTTGGGTCCGTCCATCATGCGTGATGTGATGGTGGCGCGGCACATTGATTCAAATTCACGATTCACGATTGCTGCGCACAGCTCAGGACTTGCGCGGACGATTCGCTCGATCGGCATCAAGTAAAGCGCCGGCCGGCCGTGACCTCGGCGCTGAAAGGCGCTCGATCTCTCTCTGCAGCTTCTGTGGTGTAGTCGTGAGTGGTACAACAGGCAGCTCTCGTGCGTCGGTCCTCTACGAGCGACCGATCGAGAAGGGTGTTGAGAGCAACGATTTGGAAATGAAATTTCGGCTGCTACGTTCGCCGACTCGTTGTAATTATGCCGCTGCAAGCCCTGTTCTAAGCCCGTGCCGCTAAGTTGCGCTGCTCACGTCACGCATGCAGCCCGGCCATGTTGCGCCGTTCTGTGCTTGGTACCGCTGAACCCCATGGTGGATCTCGACGCAGGGCACCCGCGGGAGCCGAATGGAAGGTGGCGCGCGGTCACACAGCCTCCCTAGCTGCGATCGATCGTCCTGTACAAATGTGAATGCTGGAGCTAGCCTAGCGCTAGCCCCTACGCAGAGCGCGGTCAGCGCACCAATTCTCAAATGTTGACATCACGATTCCTCGGGATGGAACGCGCTACGGGGCTACACGGCTGCCGGCTGCGCCTCGGCACAGCCTCTGGTGTATAGCGGACAGTCGCTGTGACTGTGTGACTGTACCTTGACTGTTGACCAGGCCCGCAGCGTGAATCGTGAATCAGGTCGGCGCTAAAGCTCATGCATACGCGCGCGTGCGTGCGTGCGTGCGTGCGTGCGTGCGACGCCCGACGCCCGACGCCCGGCCGCTAGCTCCAACACAATCCATCGATCGATGACTCACGACTACACTGCTGACTCTTTGGCCCATGTCAGGTCGCTTTTCACGACGTGATGCTTCTGCTTGCTAAAGTCGTGCTACTCGACTTCCGCTATTTTGCATTCTGATGGACGTCGAGAGTCTTGAGTAGGAGTAGAGGCTAGAGATGATGATGCAATCAGTGCAGCAGGGGGAGACTCAGCGGAGTACCGTACCTATGGCAGCAAGCAGCATTGAAGCATTTCACAATCACGATTGGTTGCAAGCATCGAAGCATGAGCGAAGGAGCGGCATGGACTCGACTTGCCGGTCCATGCACGCGCGCATGTAGCGCCAACAGTCACGAGTTCGTCCGACTACAGTCAGAGTAGTAGTGCTCTGGAGAGTCGATGCAAGTATAGTCAGAGTGCTTTCGACTCCGTTCCTCGATCAAAACTCCGCGCAGCGTGGCGTTTTCTCAAAAATCAAAAAACGCGCTTATCTTTGGTTTGTTCAACATTCATGATTGCGCCTGGCTAAGCATCAAGCGACACGCACAAGGCATGCGTCTCCCGCATTTGCATCCCCATCGGCCGAGTCACGCACAAGTCTGGTGAGCGTGGGCATTCGAGCATTGCTTACGGTTACAATCCACTCACGAGTGATCTGCTCGGCCAGCAGTGCGTAGAAGAGCAAATTGCACTTCGTATGCGCTCATTCGGCAGCGGCAGCAACGGCAGCGGCAGCAGAGACCCCGACACTACTGTACTACGTCTCGATTCGGTCTGCGCTAGCGCCTCAAAGAGGATCACAACAGTCACGTACACGTTCACGTTCATTGCGAACTTTCCATTCACGACTCAAAACTCGAGCATCAACGCATTCTGCAAGGTTCAAACTCCGATCGACGATTCGATTTGGCCGCCTATATCCACGATCGGAACGTTTGCGCTGTGCGTGACGTTGTGCCTTGCCGCGCCCTGCCGCGCCCTGCCGCGCCTTGCCTTCCTGCTAGTCCAACGGCCAGCTCGGTGACTCGCCCTTTGGCATAGCTAGCTGGCTAGCTGCAGCGGCAACGACGCCTCAATGAATGTGCAGATCGCAAGATATGGACGCGATGAACGCGGGTGTTTGGTGCGATCCACATCGCTTTCCCCTCTAGCGCTATACCGCCTCGGATTGCACAGCAGTGTGCCTGACTAATGCAACGGGTGCAGCGCCATGCCGAGTCATTACCCCTTGTGCTGCTGCTGTTGCTGCTCGAGAGCTAATTTCCAGAAGGTGAGCCGGGATGAGGTGTGCTGTGCGCCTACACCATTTCTCCAATGCGCAGCCTGCCACCCAAGGCGATCCGGTGCCGCAGCCGTCGCCGTACAAGTCCGTATAAATGACCTCCAGCTCGATTTAGTTGGACCAGAGTACGTCTCTTCCGCCCTTTTGCCCCATCCATGTCCTCCCTTGCGAGGCGATGCCATTCGTACGTCTTATTAGCAGACAAGCACACCTCACACTTACATCCCTAGCGCGCAGTCGTAATCTTGGTCAGCCCCCCAGTCAGAGAAAAAGCGGACAGAGCGGGCCAGCCTAGAGCAGCCTTCGCAGCACGAACAAGCGTCATTGCCTAGGTGGTCACGACGCGGGCGATTGGGGGGTTATATACCGGCTGCTATCCTCGATCTCAGGTAGCGAAGTCGATTCACGAGAATTGGCCCGTGCGCACAGCAGCAGCACATCCACCACCCACGGCTCGCGTGGAGCGGCGCCTTGTTCACATTGCACGCACTTACGCACGCATGCATGCGCATGCATTCAGCATCCAGCAGCACGCACCTTGATCTTGGAAGAGCAAAGAGCAGAAAGACATGCCCCGCGTCCCGTCTCACGCCGCGTCTTGGCAAGCGTCGCGGCACGAAGACGTGCCTTCGTCAGCATGGTCCATGACCGCGACCGCGCTAGCCGCTCCGCACGCCGACGCATCACCGCATCAAAAGGGCAGCGGGACAAAAGGCTCGAGTCCGCGTAGCTCCTCGCACAAGAGCGCGCTGAATGTGAATCACGATGCTGCACGGCTTGATGCCGCTCTAGCATCAGCAGACTTTGAACAGGTTACTCAGACTCGAACTCCTTTTATGGGAGAAATGTTTTCCGACTCCTCTTACGATGGCTTTTCTGATATGCTGGGCCAAACTTTCTTGCAAAACGCTGGCAGTACCGCGCAGCAGCAGCAGCAGCTATCACATTCAGGCTCGAGCAAAGACTTGGCTACTTCCTCATCTGCCAGCCAGCAGGACGCGCACAGAGGCTCCGATACGGGACCGGGACCGGGATCTGGCGACACTTGGAACTTTGGCGTGACCAATATGCATTCATCTGCGCGCACCACCCCCTCCCACAGCCGCCAGGCCAGCCAGGATGGCACGGAGGACGGCGAGGTGGCGAAAGGCAGCAGCAGCACCAACACATCAACCAACGCTCGTCAGAGCGCTTGCCCGTTTTGCGATCGAGTCTTCAAACGCAGCGATTTGGCACTGCGTCACATTACCCGCGTCCGTGAGTCTTGCCTGTATGACTGGGCGCCGGTCCGGGCGCACGCTCATCAGCCTTTTTTTTTGATCGCGCGTCTCTTTTCCTTCCACGCTCTGTTTTCGATCTTTCCATCATCTCTCGCTACCTATGTGTGTGCGCACCTGGGCGCCCGTGAAGACTCCTCTTCGACAGCTCACAAATGCAAGCATTGCGATGTCGGATTTTCACGCTCGTGAGTCGGCAAATTCGCAGCCCAGACTCCGTCGTCGGCGCCCGGAATACAGACCACCCGTGCTCATCCTGCATCTTCATCTGGTGGCTGCCTTGCAGGGATGTATTGAAGAGGCACATGACTACCTGTCGAAAAGGCCCTGGTGGAAAGAGCCTCAAGCCTATGAAGAAGGCTTGTGAATCGTGTGCTTCGCTAAAGATTGTGTGCGATCGTCAAGACCCATCCTGCGCTTCGTGTAGAGATCGTGATATCCAGTGTATATACAAGCCCAGCGCTAAACTTGTGCGCACCAAGTCCCCAGTCAGAGTGTCGTCGGATGAAGAAATTCCGATGGCCAAGGAACGCTGTGCGCCCCAACATCCATCCGATGGCCACTTTGAGGACCAGCATAGCAGCTCCTCACGGCAGCAACACGCACCACCCTCTATGCAGTCACCCGAAGCCTCTCAGCCACAGCCTGCGGACCCAGCAGTGAGCCACCCACCGGCCGCCGTTTCAAGATCTGTGCATCAGTCTGGCATGCCAGCCTATGACCCGGCACTAGTCATGCCTGGCTTTGCCGATGCTACTGGTGCAAGCGCGTGGAATGGCCCTGACCAGAACATTCCGATGGACGTGAATGGCGTTCCTGTCACAGCAGCGCTGACGATGGATCTCGGTCAGAATGCACATTTGCAAGACCAGGCAATGCAAGACTGGTCGAGTGAACTGCACGGGCCGGCCGCATTTGCATACGCCACCTCGGGTGCAGACATGCCACCCTTACTAGCCCCTCAGCAGGTCGCACCAGATGCGAGCCTGTCCATGCCCATGATGGACATCATACACTCGACTGGCCTTACTCCATACGACGTGGGTATCGATGCGAAGATGAACCAAAATTCGCAAGCTGCTCCCGTCGCCTCCACTAGCGGTAGCATCTCGGAGTACCCCCGCACAGCGGATATTGAACAAGGCCAGGAACAAGCGCTTCATCTGAGCGACGTGCTCCTAGGAACCGCACCAGGCTCTTCTTCCCTTGCATCCGACACTTCCACTCGCGGCCACAACGACGGTGGAAATGCAAATTTACCCTTTGGCGGTCTGGCGCCGAGCATTGAAGGCGTGACCGGAGGATCTGCAGAAGCCTCCCTGCTCGGCTTCTTGCATCACAACGACTTTTTCGCGCGGGTGCAAAGCCCCTTGTCAGACTTGCTGGTCGCGGGCACACCATCTTTCTTGCCGCCTGGCGCCGACGCGAGCCGACTCACACAGCCAGAGCACCACATATGGCCTGTCATGCCTTCCGCAAAGTGAGCAAGCGATGGCACCGTTGATGTCGCCGCCGCCGTGGTTGACGCGTGGCACGCCGTGCCCTTCTCGATCTTTCTCATCGCTTCTCTCCGGCCCGCTGCCATTCTCCCCCAAAGCGCCAATCTTTCGCAGGCTTTACTAGATTTCGAGGTTCAAGCTCTTGCATGTGGCCTCGCCTCACCAGCGCTCAAGCTCAGCGCCAACAACTTTTTTGGTCGCTTCATCTCTCAATACCCACTCGTGCACCTCGCCACTTTCGACTTCGCCAACTGTCCTGGAGAATTCGCGCAATGCGCGCTCATCGTCGGTTTGAGGTTCGACGAGTCCGATGCAGCGCAGCGCTTCAGTACAAAAATGCTCATGACCTCCGGCGAGCGAATGACGTCCGCGTTCTTAGAAGTGAGCTTGCTGGGCTTGTGGCAGGTCATCGTCAGATCCGCATCCTCATCTGACCTCACTCGCTTTTTCAAATTCTTGCCTGTTCAGTCCGAAACGCGCCAAGATTCTTACGTTGCTCTTCTCATAGCTGGGCTACTGGCGCTCAAATTCAGCTGCTTCTCGAGCACGAACGCCAAATTGCAGTTGACGAGCCGGCTATTGACCGGTAACCTGATGTCGTTGCTTCAAGTCACCAATTTTGGCGCCGCGGCCTGGCCGCACGATCAGCACTCTCCAGAGCTGTGGCACGCGTGGGCCTTGAACGAATGGAAGAAGCGGTGAGCTCATACGGCATGCCCACGATGCGCCCGCAAGTTCGACGGATACTGATGCTTCAAATTTGTCAATTGACCCCCGTCGTTGCGCGCCCAGCTTGGTGCTTTTGACATCGGTCGAAGATGCTGCCCAAATGATCTTTTTCGGTCACTCCTTTGGAATGCAGCGCTCGATGATAGAATCCATGAGGATGCCGTACGCCTCCGAGATATGGAACAAGCCGGATGCCCACTCTTGGGCCGAAAGCATGAGGATGCTTGCGGAAGCGCCACCCACACTTCCTCAGGCGCTATCCACCCTCGCCTCGCCCAAGGCTGCTTTGAGGCCCGGCCTCGCAACGCCATTTTCCATGTGGATTCTGATACACATCCAAGTCAATAGTGCTTGCAACGCGCTGCGTTTGGCACAGTCCGCGGTCAAAGCGCACGCCGCCGCAACAGCCAAGAACGCAATGCAAGCCCACGAAATGCAACGCAAGGGCAGCACTGCATCATCGGACGCCTCTGCTCTCGGCACCTCGGCGTCGAGCGCGTCGACGCCGTGGTATCCATCCAAGACGACGTCTGGTGGGCCCGCCACTGTTACCACTCATCCGGACCATTTGTCCCCCAGCACGCAACAGGCGCTGATTGTAAAGCTCGAACAGCTTATCATCTCGCTCGAACGGTGGAGAGTGCATTGGGTGGAGGGCGAAAGAGCGGGCTTCGATTCCGAGGCATACCGAACGGCCCCCCAACGATTCATCTTCGACGCGGTGCCTTTCGTGGCGCTGTGCACCGCCTTTATGAGGCGGACGATGCGCGTGCTGAAAAGTGGAGGGAATACAGAGGGCCTCAGGCCGCGTTTGAATGAACTCGACAATTGGGTCGCTTTGACCACATGCTCCAATCCGACCGAACACTCCAACGAGTCGGCTCACGATATGAACATTGACGGGGGCGAGGCCTGTACGACGCCGGATGTGGAGGAGAACCCAGACGAGTCGTGGGCCAGCAAATATTTGCAAAGCTTGCGGGCTTCCAGAGCGGAGAGGAAAGGCAAGCTTTCAGCCAGGTCCAGCTCTGCCCCTGCATCTGATTCCACGGACGCATCTGGGTCTGCCCCTGCGAGTGCAGCTTCCAGGCGACCCTCGATCCATCCCTTGTGGCTCATCGAGGATCTAGCCATCGCTGAGCCGGCCAGGCACGATTCGGGGTGAACTCTCGCGCACGCTGCGCAACCTCGGACGTTGCCACGCTCTCGCCCTCTCGCCGCCGGCCAACAAGTTGGGAAGCTGTGATTCCTCTCTCTCCATTCTCCACAATTTGGCCGAAACGTGCTCTCGCGGGGACATTCCAGCTCCAACATGCCCCATCTCCTATCGCTAGCGGGCCAGTGTGCGCCTTCTTTCAAGAAAGAAGCCTTGGGCGCTGTACTTCATCTGTTCAACTTGTACACAAGCTCCGTGAAATAGAACATTTTTTTATTTTTTAGTCTTTTATTATTTTTTTTTCATTTTTTTTTCTTTCGTCGCTGTTGCAATCGCTGCCGCCACACTTGGCAACAAGAATCCCATCGTTTCATTTGCTGCGAACGGTGCAGACCCGCTCGCTTTGCTTTGTGCGCCTCCTCGATTATGACTGCGATCAGCTCACGACGCAAATTCGCCAGCACCAATGCCGACGAACGTAGCGTTCCATCGCAATCTCTAGCGGAGCGTTGGGGCTTTGCTCCGGGGCATTCCAGACTCATTCACGATTGTCAAGGGGGGCCCTCACGATTCGGCGGTGGGGGGGGGGGG
>NW_020290088.1:0-8174 GCF_003144195.1 Ceraceosorus guamensis | reverse complement strand
GGGGGGGGGGCGGCGAAGTGAATGCGGAGCCCATCGATTTGGGGCTAGTACAAAGGGGGAAAAGAAATGCTGGAAGGGCTGAAGCTGCGCACGATGCGGGGGTCGCAGAGGGGGGAAAGAAAAGGTCCCGTTCGCTTCGCTCTATGTTGGGCCGCGGGGCCACGGCAAGCTGCATCGTCCCGTCCCCTCTGCGCTTCCCGTCTCATGGCGAAGGCGCTCGAGGCAGCCGCACACGGTGCTGCCCCCGATCCACGTCCGGCCATACCGTTGCATACCGACTAGCACTGCCTGCTTCCCTATTGCCAAACAAATGGGCATGAGGGAGCATGGTGGGGAGAAGGCATGTGGGGATTTTTGTGCGCAAGACGCTTTCTTTTGACTTTCGACGACTTGCTTGGTCGTGCGCATCTCAATATAACGCTGCGGCAACGCCCTCTCCCAATTTGAATGTGCACGATGCGGACGACCAGGTCAGAATGGGTGGTCTAGGTGAGTCTATATTGAAGGCATTTCTGCGCACGAGTGTAAAGGACTGTGACGGTACAAGAAGCAAGACAGGAGCACGATGAGACGGAGGCAGGATTTGAAGGGAGAAAGGCAAAGAGAGTGGTCCGTGCTGGTCGGTGGTCTTGAGCCGCGGAGTGAAGAGGCTACACACGTGATCCCGCACGATCAAAGCTAGACACAGCGCGTGTCGAGGGCGAACTTAGGGGAAAGACCAAGATAGCATGTCGAGGTAACGCACTGTCTACGAGACAATGTGAACTTTGACCGCCCCGGCTTGAGGATGAGAAGCGGCGGCAAACGCGGTTGGCGCTTCTTCAAGAGTGTAGTTGTGCGTCACGAGCGGTCTGGGGTTGACGATGCCGTTCTCGAGCAGCTTGACGCAGTCTTCGAAGCAGGAATTTGCGCGCATGACGAAGCGCAGGTCGATCTGACGGTGGAGCATGTCCGAGAAGGGCAGATCGTCGACATTGGCGCCGATGCCCACTTCCGTCAAAACGCCTCCGAGCTCGAGCGCTTCAATGGCGACGTGCACTGGGCCGGGAAAGCCGGTGCATTCAAAGACGATGTTGGGTCGCGTGCCCGACATGCTCTCGATGATTCGCGCTGCCTCTGCCGTGTGCGTCCCCTGCGGATCTGCACGCACCACTTCGGACGGCCTCACGCCGAGCGCAGAGACCGCAAAGTCCAAGCGCGCCTGCGACGAGTCGACGAGCGTGATCGGTGTGGCGCCAGATGCCTTTGCTAGTAGATAGATCATCAACCCAATGGAGCCTGCTCCGATGATAGCGACGCTCTATCAGTCCAACCAGAACAAAGGGGTCGTTTGAGGGATAAGCAAGCGCCATCACACGTCGCGCCATCCCAACGGCGCAAGGGGTGCTCGCTCGGGCACAGTCGTGAGCGCGTCACAATCCCGGTGACTTACATGGCCAAGTTTGAGATCGGCCCGCCGCACAGAGGCGAGTGCGATGCTCATAGGTTCTATCAATGCTCCTTCCCGAAAGTCCGTTTCCGGCGAGAGTTTGTGCAGCCAGGAAGCAGGATGTGCGACATACTCGGCCAGAGTACCTAGGCGAGGCACACGCAAGATAGACGTGATGCGCACCCCCCAGTCAGCGCGTTTTCGAGCGGGGCAAGAAACCTGCCGCTGCGTGGCGTCATGCGAGAGACTCACCGTGACAAGGGGCGACGCTGATGAATTTCACCTGCGGGCACAGATTATACCATCCGCTCCTGCATTGTCGACAACTGCCGCACGCAATGCCTGGCTCGATGCAGACGCGGTCGCCCAGCTTCAAGTTGCGGACGGATGAGCCGACGGCGACGATTTCGCCCGCACTCTCGTGCCCCAGCCGCAAAGGTGCCTTGACGTCGTGACCGCCAATTGAGCCCTTGCGCCACGATGTACAGTCGGAGCCGCAAATCTGCGAAGAGTGGCCCGAACCGAATACGAGGAGCAGTGGTACGTGGTAAAAGTGGGGACGGTGATGCCAAGATGAAAAAGTGAGCATGCGAGGCACAAAAGTAGGCAAATCGCATCATATCACTCACACCGCTGGCACGGACGCGGACCACGCATTCGTCGGGCAACGGTTTGGGCAGCGGCGCATCGTCGACGTAGAGACGATGTGCAGGGTCGGTAAAGACGGAGCGCATGCTGTTCTTGTTTTTGTAGTGCTCCTCGCAGCTCGTCACCTTCGCTGATGGCCGCAGCGCAGCGCGGCTGGGTCTGCGCTCCATCACAACGGTGTGTCCCTTGGAGGAGCTCTTCGGAGTCGGTGGTACTGCCGGCACGGGGGGCACGGGAGGCGCGCTATCCCTGTCAATGCGCATGTGCTCCAGCGATCCCAAGGAGCGCTTGGTGTGCAGCACATGCACACGATCTTTGCGCCCTGGCATGTGCGCCTGATCGCCGAAGCTCGGCGGCAGCTCTTGAACGCTGGGCATTGTTGTTGTTGATAGTAGCAAGCTGCGACACCAGAGTATGCGAGGGTGCAAACGGAGCCTGGACACAAGCGACGAGACTGATGGAGTACTTGCGACTTGTGCTTCGTCGGGCAAGCTCGATACGACAATGAGCTGGCGTGGCTGGCTAGAAATCAATGTTGACGGTGAGTCGTCGGTGGGAATCGCGGTCATGCAACAGGCTCGCGATGTGAAGCTACATCAGCTAGGCTTTATATGAGGGGGACCACATCCAGAGGTGCCGCATGCGCATTGCAAACTTTGTCGCAGTGAGTTCCCCAAGGATAGTTCCACTGGCGCGGAGCAGCCAGGCGATGGACAAGAGCGACCCGAACGGCGTCCAGTCCCAGTCCCAAATGCAGGAGCAGGAAGGCGTTGACTTGCTGCTTCCATGCCATGCCTCCGCCCTAAAGCGGCTTTCGACGGTCGAGCCATTTTGCTGGCAGCCTTTCTGGGCGCAAACGAGACGCTGCGCTGCGCTGCGTGCAACAATCTGATGAGTGCGACACTCTTGATTAGCCGCGTAGGCAGGCAGTTAGCTCCTTGCTGCATTCGCGATCTGGGCCAAGGTGAGACGGAATTTGAATGGTCAGTGTGAATCAATGCTCTGTGCTTTGATCCTTCCAGCCCCGCCCTGCCCCGCAAGAAAGGCCGTGCTAAGCTGGGTGAGGGCGACAGGATGACGCAATGACGAGTGCTGAATTGAATTTGAGTCATGAGTGTGATCCGTGCAGAGGCCGGGTGAATTCGAGATTCAAGATTACTCACAGACTAAGCACAGGAACGAGTCAAGAGCGAAGAGTCAAGAGTGAATTCAAGCGTCACGGTTGGGTGCGCGTCATGAGCGCGGGAGCTTTTTGCTGCGTGAAGCGCCCGCGGCCTTGATTGAGCGCCGCGCACGCCATGCCATGCCATGACGCATATACTGTATATGCATCAGCAGCAAGCATGCAGCGGTCCTGCATGCAGACATGCGTGCATGCATCTCGCGGAGCTGTCGGCGGTAGTCACGTCACGAGTCCGTTGCGCGGCCCGCAGCTAGGCGAGTCTGAGCCAGCCGGCCGCTGTACTCACTTGACTGTATCCCTGCATGCGCGTTTGTGCGCGCACTCGATCGGCCTCGCTCGTTCCACCACCATGTCCGCGCCGGCGGCCGCAGTGAGATCACGATGCAACTCACAACTGAACGCTCTGCTGGGGCGCAGCGCAACTCACGACTTAATTGCAGCAGCAAGCCCCACCTCGCATCTGCTTCATCGCAATTACTCTGCTGCGATTTTGAGTGATTGTGGATTGTGGATCTGGCTCGGGACTTTTACATGTGCCCGTCATCAATGCATGCGGCTCGTGGAAATGTCAACCCCTTCACTTTGACTTCATTGTGCTTGTGAACGCTATAACCACGTGATTCACAGCTCATCAGCCAACGCGAGCACATGCAGCGAGGAGAGGGCACGTTTGTTTGACTTGACGCCGTCATGGACATTTCTCATCTGAATTGATGGAGAAAGCGTGACTATTTGCGAACTGCTATCGGCCTCGCGACATGGCTCAAAATTGTTGCCCACGACCGTCGTGCAGGGCATACTCGTGACTGTACCCTTTGCTGAGCTCCGTCGTGGCGAGATGGCGTGCGGCGGCACGCACCTCATCTCGTCTTCCACGTTGAGATCCGAGCCCACTTCATGTCCGCGCTGCGATGCATGCACGCGTGCTTTATATAGAGCTGCTGCAGCTAGGCAGCAGCAGGTCCAATTCATTTGGCGGACAATTAAGCAGCACCAGCAGCAGCAGCAGCAGCAGCAGCAACAGGAGGTCATCAATCATGGTACTCACGCGCGACTGTACCAAGCCGGCGGAGCTGCATGCAGCGGCGAAACTCGAGTAGCAGCGTCCTGGCGGGCTGCGCTACGCTACGAGTCCAACGCGCCTGCTGCTCAGCATGCTCTCCCGCAACGCCCTCCGGAGGAATGGATGGGACGGACAGCCGGTTCCTTGGGGCTGGACCCGAGAAAAGTATAGCGCCTTAGCTTAGCACGGCGTATTTAACACAGTAGTCGGTATTTTAATCTCTAATGTGTCAAAAGTGTCAAGTCTTCACGCCGCCCGCTCTCGCGCAGGAGCGATCGAGATGCAACGCGGCGTGTGGCTCAGCATTCATCACCGTGATAGCGAAATTTCGGAGCTTCGAGCAAGGATCTGATTCGCCCAAGTCGCGTTCAGTCCATCCCCCCCATCACACCTCGTCGTCCGGGCTGCGCCAATACGTCGCTTCGCACACATTTCTTTGCCCCATTGCGCTTAGATATGAACGGACGGACCTTTCATGCGCACGTTCCACAAGGCATTTGCGGATCAGTAAGGCCAATGAGAATGCGAGCGCTGGCACCGCTTCACAATTTCTCGGAAATGCGCACGGTGATGGCGACGGCCTCGCACTGCGTCGCGCATCTCAAGACATCGCAGTCACCAGAACGAATTTTGTTGTCGCACTGGTAGCTGGCTCAAAGAGCCACAACGATAGTCCGAGCGCCTATAAGGCCAAGCGGGTCGAGCGATGTCCTGCGTTCGATGCGGTTTGTTCCTTTCGCACACGCTCGCTAGCTGTGACCATGAACGAGCATACGTAGCAATCACTCATAGCTCCTAAACCTTCACTACCAAGCGCGGATCAAGTGAGCCCGGATAGAGCGTGCCTCATCATCGCCCGTTGACCGCATCTGCACGTCGATGCCTACACGCAAGCGCACCATCGAGCACACACTACGTGCTCGCACTAGCTCGCTCGCGGACTTCAGACACTCGTAAACATGCCGAGCCTTACGCTCGAGTACGAATCGACGCTGGCGGCGGCAGAGGCCGGAACGGTGTCGCCCGGTCACGCATCACCTGCAAGCTCCACTTCAAGCTCCTCGACCCACTCATCTCCACGCCTGGGCGCGCTAGAGTCCGCGGCAGAATGTGCGCGCAGATCCATCTCCTACGAGCCCATCGTGGCCAATGTGCCCCCCATCTACGGTCTCATCGGTCTAGGCGGCATGGGACGGATGTATCTGACGGCTTTGCGCGCTGCCCTGCCCTTTGACCATCCCATTCTCGTTTGCGAAGCGCCGGACAAGTATCACGCCTTGGTGCGCGAGTTTGCTGGCACCAGCGTCGTGCCGTTTCCGCAACTAGAAGACATGGCTCCCATCTGCGATTTCATCCTCATCTCTGTGCCCACGCACCTCACAAGTACCATCGTCAAGCAAGTTGCGCCTCACCTCAAGCATGCGGCGACCATCTGTGGCCAGACCTCTGTGAAAGGCCCAGAGATTGCCGCTTTTGAGGGACATGTGCACAGCACTGCCGATGGAGGCGCAGGCAGGACCGATGTAGGCCTCGTCTCGTGCCATTCCATGCACGGCCCAGCGCTTGACCCTCGCGGTCAAAGCATCGTGCTCATCCGCCATCGCGCCACCGACCTGCAATTCTCCAATTTGGAATTCATCGCAGCTGCTCTGGGCTCCAGAGTATCTTGCATGGACTACACCAGCCACGACAGGACGGTGGCGAATACGCAGGTATTGACGCATACGATTCTGCTCAGCATGGGCACCGCATGGCGTCGCGCCCACGTCTTGCCATGGGAATGCGAACGGTACGAGGGTGGCATCGAGAACGCCAAGGCGAACTTGACGGCGAGGATATTGGGCAACGATGCAAAGCTGTACGCCGATTTGGCGTTCGGCAACGATCAAGCATTCGCGTTGGTGCACGAGTACAGCGTCAGCGTCGATCAGATCTCGCAGCTCCTTCGCAATGGCCAACGTGCAGAGCTGTTCGACCGCATGGTAGCAGCTCGCGCCAACTTGTTCCGCAGCCCTTCCGATACGCTAGAGCTGCTGTTCGATGAGGATCTGGACGCAATGCTTCAGCCATTTTGCGTTAGCAGAAACGAAAAGGAGGATGTAGCCGAGGTTGCCAGGGCAGCCATGGCTTCCGCCGCTGCCGCACCCGACGACGGCTTGCTCGGCTCTGATGCGGTCAGAGACACGAAGAACTCTCAGCTCTCGCTCCTGGCCCTTGCAGACGTGTGGGCGCGCCTAGACATCGACCCTCACGCTGATCACGTGGCGGCAGCTACGCCGCTGTCCATGTTGCTCCTCGGCCTCGTAGAGGTCCATCTGGCGACGCCCGACGTGATGCGCCGCAATGTCGACGCCGCCATCGCCTCGCACCAAGCTGCCAGGTCGGATGCGGCGCACATGAGCCAGCAAGACTTTGCAGCGCCTGGAGAGGATGCGCTCAACAGCATCCTGCACGACGACACCAGCTTCGCGCTCGCGACGCGGCGCTGGGCGCACTGCATCGCTAAGAAGGACCGCGAGCTCTATATCAACAAGTGAGTTCGCAAAACCAGCTCTTTTCCTCTCTTGCCAATTTTTCCCCACGCATAATTGTGCGCGTCGGTGCACACCAGTTGACACTGCTGCACATTGTTTCCGTATCAGCTTCCAGTACTGCGCGAGGTTCTTCTCCTCGCGACTAGACTCTCTACGCACGGTCGGCGATCAGATGTTGAAGCGAGCAGTACCCAAAGCAGTCAAGCGTCCAGCGCACAGATTCCTGCCCTCGCGATCGCTCGAGTCGACCCTAGCAAAGTGATGTGTTGCGTATCATGGGGCCTGGCCAAGGATCGCTCTTGTCGCGGCACGCGCACAACCTCACGCATGTACAGAATTCGATGACTTGTATTATGACCTCCCATCATCCCTGAGCATGCAATGCGCGAGACTGTGGAGCGTCCCAGCCACGAGGATGGCCCCGAAATGGTGCCTAACGCCACCGCTCCCACCGTACAGTCCACCTCGCATGAGAAGCGTCCCACTTTCTCACTACAGATCGTGGGAGAACAAGAATGACCCCCGTCTGATCTGCTGAGGGGGGGCCTCGCCAGACCGCTTTAGCTGGAATGTTTGAGCATGCTCCTTTGTGGGGAACGTTTCGAAGATTGGTTTGAGCGGTACAGCGACGTGGTGTTCTCAGCGGATGCCTTGTGCTAAGCCACCGTGAACGCTTGAACGCTTGATGAGGCTGGATGGATGGTGTGCTACGTTGGGGCATGCACAAGCGCTGCTCGGCTGTGCTGTTCTCAGCAAAGGAGGGTGGAAGCGCTTGCTTGCAATCGGCGAGCTTCCGTCAAGCTCCTTGTACGTCTCTGCTGAAAGATGACCATCCCGAGACAACGTGCATGCATCGCAGATGTACGCGCGGACTTTTCGCACTTCTGGCCAATACAGTCCAGCGCGCTCGCTGGGGGCAGGTTCTCCTTTCATTTGTACTGGACCTGCTGATCACTGTGTGCGGCGCTCGGGGAAGATCCGACCTTCTTCAATTAGGAGGTGCGGCATTCCGGCGCCCTCCCGCTCTCCGCATCACCTGGACCCCATTCCATACCCTCCCAAACAACTCCCCCAAAGTGGGAGAGGTTAGCAATTCGATGCTGCTCAATCTTGACTCCGAACTGCTTCTGGCCGAAAGAGTCATTCGCTCTTGGATCACACGACCGAGCATGCAGCTCTTGACGAGCGCGGGCGAAGCACAGTGTGCCGGTCCAAATCGCGCCGCCATCAGGGCCTTCGACCGCTGCTGTCTTGACCCAGGCTCCTAGCAATCGTCGGGACGCACCGGTCAGCAAGCCGAAGGGGAGGGGGAGGGGG
>NW_020290087.1:0-58435 GCF_003144195.1 Ceraceosorus guamensis | reverse complement strand
AGAAAAAAAGGGAGGGGGGGTTTGAGCATCGAACGGAATCCTGCATGGCTTTCATTTTTGTTCTTGCGCAGTGGGCGATGTGTGCGAAAGACTGAAGAAGGACCGCCCGCCCGCCTTCCTTCTCGCTCACCTCTTCTACGACCGTCACGTCGCGCATGTACCTCTTGTTCGTCTGCACCACCTCTTGAAAGATGACGTATTTGGATTTGGGTATCCGATCGAACAGGACGGAAGATGGATGTATGTGTAGAGTCTTGCAAGGGGCGCCAACAAACGAAAAAAAAAAAAACAAAAAGTCAGAGAGTCCGGATGACGTGAGGGGTGGGGGCGAGATTGGCAAGTAGCAAGGGGGAGACGGGAGGACCACAGGGAGAGAGAGAAAAAAAAAAAAAAAAAGAGGAGGGCAACTCACCTGACCGGCCCTTATGCTCCTATACCCCCCATCCTCCATCCTCCTCGCCGCATTCTCGAACAAGGCGCTGACCAAGCACCTTCTCAGTCTCCCTTCATCCCCCTCGCAACCCATCCTCGCCTCCCTTTCCCATCCCAAGCGCTTCATCCAGCCCTGCAACTGCTGCCGTATACTGACGGCCCTGGCCAACGCGGCAAAAGCCAACTTGTTCCTCTTGCAAAAGCCTCTGGACGAAGCGCCCACTTGCGGATCGACGAATGCGTCGTAGACGTTCAAGAGGCTCAGATGATCGCCTTCTTCTGCTGTAAACTTGTCCCGAGAGAGCAGGGCGGATGTGTAGGCTGCTGCATCGTTGCGCTTCTCGTCTGGAATGATAAAGGGAGAGGAAACGCTGAGCATAGCTATGACGCTCAAGATTTCCTTTGAGCACTGGAATCGGATAGATTGAAGTAGCTGTGCAAGGGCGAGCGCCCGCGAGGGCGAGGGCGAGGGCGAGCGTGATCAGGGTCAGCGGGCCGAAGCGCAAGGAGAAAGATATCGACTTCCGACACCCATGGCGGGGGCCAAAAGATCCGAACTAGGAAAAAGGAAGCCCCGACGACGACGACGACGACGACCGACGAACGCACCAATTTGCCCATGATGGGATCGAGCGGCAATTCGGCCATTTTCTGCCCATCCGGCGTCAGCCTGGCCCACGCATCCATCGCGCCCAGCACAGCGCACCTCTGCAGCGCGCAGCTCAACAATCTCGTGCTCGGAGCAGGCCACATCCACTCGAACTTCCTGACCAGATCATCCACCCCCAAACTCTTCAGCTGCAGCACCACGCTCGTCAAATCGCTGCGCGATAGTTCGGGAGAGGTGTGCGGCGCCAAGGAGCGAAAGGTGGAGCGCGTATATAGACGTAGAGCTTTGCCCGCAGATGTCCGTCCGGCTCGACCTGATCTTTGAGCGGCCGAGGCTTGAGAGATGGGAAGGATGCATAGACTTTCCGTTCCACTTTCCGGATCGAATAGGCGCATCTGGGTCATACAGGCGCAGGGGATGGCCGTTGCTTTCGCTATGTCAGCCCCCCCATTGCGCCCTTGCTGAACAAGGCCTCGAGGTATGATTGCGCGATGCGCAATCATGCTCGTGCGCTCTTCGCTACGCACCTTGACCAGACCACAATCCACGACGTATCTTATGCCGGGCAGCGTGACGCTAGCTTCGGCAATATTGGTAGCCACCAAGCATCTCCTGCCTCCTCGCGGCGTCGGATCGAACAGGGCCATTTGTTCTTGCGCGCTCAGACCAGCGTGCACGGGAAGGAGGTGCAGCGGCAAAGATCCCTGCGGCAAGCTTGAGTCGCGTCAGAGGGAGCCCGCGCAGGAGTGCCGTCAGCAAGCATTGTGCATTACGAGGGCAGAGAGCAAGCAAGCAAGCAAGCAGGGCCACGATGCGCAGGGGCTAGAGATGAGATGCCTCTGCGCCCTTCCCTGCTGCCGAAGCACTCACGAAATTTGCCTGTCTGCTAGCGCTTGCATGCACGCATCGATCTCTTCTTTGCCGGTGAGGAATACGAGGATATCTCCTCTCGCTTCCTATTCGCAACATTAAAATCGCCCATCGTCGCGATCCGTGCACAACGCATGAATGTGAAGGAGGGGGGGGGGGGGGGGGCGGAAGAGATGAGCCAGACCGCTGGAAGGCGAAGTGCGAAATGACGGACACGCCATGGCGAATGGGAAAACACTCACAGCGAGGTGCAATTGCCACACAGCCTCCACGCTCGCCTTTACGTAATCCTCCACCGCCTCTTGCGCATACGCAATCTCTACTGGAAATGTGCGGCCTTGCAAAGAGAGAATGATGCCATCCTCGACCTCTTCGTTGTTGCTCCTTTGAGTCGTCGTCGTTGCCGCTGTGGTCTTCGCCGCTGCCCCTGCTGCTGCTGCTGCTTGCGCCCCACCCGCCTGCCGCTCTTGGCCAACGTACGGCTTGTCGAGGAAAAAGTTGAGAAACGCTTGGGCGTCTATGGTGGCTGAAGAGACAATGATACGTAGCGAAGGTCTTTTGCGACGTATTCTGAGCGATGCGAGTGCGCGTGTAGGGGGTGGGTGAGTTGAGAGAGGGGCTCAAGCGTGACCGCAGCTCCCCTTGCACAGACGCACTTTTTGAGTAGAATGAGCAGCAAATCGCTGAAAGCGTTTCGCTCGTGCGCCTCATCGATCATGACGACGCTGTACGCGCTCAAGAGCGGATCGCTCATCAGTTCCCTGAAGAGCGTGCCATGCGTCGCATACTTGATGCGCGTCGTGCGAGCATCGTAGTGCCTCTCGAACGGCACAGCGTAGCCCACTTGCGAACCTAGGCTGCACCCTTGTTCGGCCGATACGCGCATGGAGATGGAGAGGCAGCTCAGACGACGCGGTTGAGTGCAGACGATGCTTTGTGCGCGATGAGCGGGTGCCCAACCTGCTTCCAGCAGATATTGAGGGATCTCTGCGTGGGCGTGTGTGTGGGTGGAAGAGTGAGCGCGTAGCGTAGCAGCTTGCCTCGACAGAGCGCACGCATACACACACACCTGCACTCACGCGTAGTCTTGCCGCATCCCGTCTGTCCCACAATGACGACAACACCATACCTCTGCACAGCATACAAGATCCTCTCCTTCTGTTCGTAAATAGGCAACGCTTTCCTCTCCTCTTGCAGACTCCTGCTGCTGCTGTTGATGGCAGACGCGTGTTGAAAGGCCGATTCTGCTTCTTCGGAAGAAGCGCCGATACGATCGGCTGATGAACCTGCACGATGAGAAGGATGGGGAGACGCAAGGAGGGAGGGGAACGTCAGCCTTTGAATGGGGTCCAGATCCACATCCCTCCCAGCCTTCCACCCATTGGCAGCGCAATGTAATCCCCCATCCGCTCCCTCCAGCAAAACCTACCAGGCTGAGCTGTTCCAGGTTTCCAAAACGTCGACATTTTCTTAGGGTGTACGTCGTGCTGCCCGCCGAGCAAGAGCAGTATGGAGCGAATGCGTGGCTTAAGACCCCGATGCGAGGCTGGAGCTGGAGCCTGATGAGTAGGGCTCTGATTCGAATGGGGTAGGTAAATATGGTTCAGTGACACCGCTTCCGCTCCCCTTCGATGTCCCGTCCTGTCATGTCATGTCCTGTCGTGTCCTGTCCTTGAAATTTGCTGCTCGTGCGATGCGCGAGTAGATGGTATGTTCAAAAGAGTTGCATCTCCATCAGCTCTGGCCGCGCAGTCACGATGGCAGCGTCAAGCATCGTAAAGGTGACGGACGGTGAGGCGAAAGGTGAAAGGTGAGTGACTCGGATGCAGCGCCTTCCCCCGCACAAAGTCAGAAGAGTCACAAAGTGGAGAGAGTCAGGCAACGAACGCAGCACCAGCAGGCACTGGGCAGCCAGGCAGGCAGGCGTGTGGCGAAGACCTCGCTTCACATATGCAGTTTGGTAGGCCGGCCGCCATCTCCACGGACCGCCGGCCAGTATGCATGCATGCATGATTGATTGGCTCGCCGAATCCACGTGATTGCACGTCCCCCTCACCCACGATCCTCACCCGAGCAGGTACAACAGCAGCAATCAGAATTAAATTGGAGCGCAAATCCCTGATTCAGGTGGGACGGCGAATGTACAAATACATGAGTGGATGCATATAAATGCAGGGATAGAGAGAGAGAGAGAGAGAGAGAGAGAGAGAGAGAGAGAGAGAGAGGGAGAGAGGGAGAGAGAGAGAGGGAGAGGGAGAGGGAGAGGGAGAGGGAGAAAAGGAGCAGGACGCATCGGCTCGACGATCGGAATCCAAACACATGTAGAAGGGCCCGCATGCGCACACACCAAATCAGTAGCTCATCCATCGCACCGCACCGCACCGCACCCGCGATCCCCCACCTCTCGCCCCTTTCGCTCTCTCTTTTTCACATTCTCATCCTCTTGGCAGAAGGTTGAGGTCCCATGCCCTGTTTCTTCCTCTTTCTCTCCTCCTCCTCAGCCATGATCCTCTCCGCAGCAGTCAGCGCGGGTCTCGCATGTCCCGATCCCTTCGTCTGCGCAGTCACAGTCGCCCCGCTCGTGCTCGCGCTCTTGAAAACGTTTGATCGACTGCTTGCGCCGCCGCCGCCATTCTTGAGAGGGTTGGAAATGAGGCCTAGCTTGAATGGCTTGGCAGCCGACGTGGAGCTGGTCGATGTGCCTGCTGGCGCATTGGAACTAGAGCCATTGTCGACCGGGTGGTTAGCGCTCGGTGCATCGGGCTTACGGTCTGCCTCTCCTTCCGCCACCTTGGCTTTCAGACCGATGCCAATCTTGATGGGAGCATTTCCATCTCTTTGCAGCTCCAGTCTGCCGATTTCGGGTCGCTGTTCCTTCTGCTCCGCATCTTTCGCCTCTTCTCCACCTCCACCACCCGCTTTAGCCCTCTCGATTTGCTCCTTTAAAAATTTCCTCTCCCTCGTCTCCTCATCCACCTTGGCCCTGTTCATTTTCAGCAGGGCATCCTGTCTAGCCAACGCAGCCGGCGAATTATCCACCCACTCTATCCACCAACCCTTCTCGTTTTCTTCCGCTCTCACAATGCCTTCCCTTCCCAGATGCTTTACAAACTGCGACAAAGATTGCCACTGCGTCGCGTTCATGTGAAGATGGTGTCGCTCTTGAATGTACTCCTGATACACTTGATTCGCTCGAACTCTGCGCGTGCCGAACCTGAAATTCAAGCGCATACATTCGGAGCACGAGTGAAGGTGTAGCGCTGTCAGCCAAGGATGTCGATCTCTCTCCACGTTCCAACGCGACACGGCCCACGCGCCGAACCGCGCACCACACTCACCTCCTACTGAGCAGCGCCACAAACTCCTTTTGAAATTGATCCGAGAATCGATCGATGGTCTTTGCCGCATTGCTTCCTCCTCCAATCGCCGCAATCTGTCTCAGATGGCTCTCGCTCTCGATGTGATTCTTGTAGCCATTCTCATCTCTGCAAGCTTTGGAGCAGATTTGACAGTAGAAACGTAGCTTGGTCAGTCCTTTGGCTTTGATGCTGTTCGATACGGCTTTGATGCTGCCTGCTTCTGCTCGAGGCATGCTGAGATGTGGGGATGGCGCGTGGCGAGGTGGAGCAGCGAGCAGCCAGGGCACAGGGTCGGCGGTGAGGCTGTTAGAAAGTCCGCCAATGGAGCGATGAGGCGAGCGAGCCGGCGAGTGAGATGCCTTGGCGCTGTGTGCACGATGTAGAAGGAGTACAAGAGCCCAAAAGACTGGACGGATGGATGCTGTAAGCTGGGACAACCGATGTTCTCGCGCGCCGCCGTGGTCCAAGTGTTGGAGATGGAGCGCGCGGAATCGAGATCGCGACCGTGGACGTGAACGGCTCACGTGACCACCCGCCGCGCAGGCCCGCATAACATGGATGACTGCATGATCGCGTGACCAATGCACGATGCAGCGTGCCTGATGTTGTGCTGGGCGCTTTGCTGGCTCGCGCAGCACTGGCGGAGGCGCAGACATGCGAGTGGACGAGAAGAAAGTGCTGGGAAGGTGGCACGCACACACGCGCACGCCTTCGGCGATTCCATGCGACCGGGAAGAGTCACAGTCAGAAGACGAGTGTGATGAGCCATGCACGCTCACCATGCAGGCGAGATGGAGAAGGAGCAGCAGCAGGCAGGCAGGCAGACACACATGCATCCGTCCAACTCGAGTGAGGAGGGCAGCTCTCAGTCACGCATGTTCACACATACCATCACACAATCAGCAGCAGCAGCAGCATACACTGAACCTCGGTCGATCATTTCAGTGCGCATACAAGCCCCGCAAATCGCTTCGATCAATCAGCTCACACCCCTCGCAGCACCAACATGGCCACCTCTGCAGCAACGGCAACCGCAACGGCATCCTCGCCAGCATCAGCAGCAGCAGCAGCAGGCGCTGCCGGTACCTCTGCCAACCCGCTCCAAGGTGGGGTGGTGCGCTCGGTGCTGAGCGGTGACACTGTGGTGGTGCGGCCGAAGGGCGTAGGTGTAGCTGTACCGAGCAGCGAGTCGCTAATCCACATTGCTGGCATAGCAGCTCCTCGAATGGGCAGTCGAGAGAGGGAGGATGAGCCTCAGGCATTCGCTTCCAGGGAATATCTGCGTCAACTCCTCGTCGGCAGGGAGATCCGTTGGAGGCAGGAGTACACCGTTCCCGTCACGGGCGGCAACCCTCGCGTATTCGCTCACGTCTTTTTACCCCCCGAAGCACCTGGAAAGCCGGACACCAACGTCTCCCACAAGGTCCTCGCGGCTGGTTATGCAAAGGTGCACGATAGCAATACCAGGCGCAACACCAGCTCTACGCCCGAAGAGGAGGAGGAGGGAGGCTGGAAGTCCATCCAGCGCAAAGTGCAAGAAGAGGCTCAAGCCAACGCGAATGGGCTGTGGGGACCGGACGACCTCTTGCGCGTGGACTACAACATGCCGGTGGACAGCGCGAGCTTTTTGGCAGAGTGGAAGGGCAAGGAGATCGATAGCGTGGTGGAGCAGGTGAGGGATGGCAGCATGATCCGCGTGAGACTCTTTTTGGGTGCGCGTCATCATCAGATCATCAATCTGAGCTTGGCTGGCGTCAAAGCTCCTCGCGTCACCGGAGGCGGTGGACCAGCTTCCAACAACGATCCCAGCGAACCTTTTGGCGAGGAATCCAAGTTCTTTGTCGAGTCGCGCTTGATGCAGCGCAACGTCAAGATTCAGCTACTCAGCATGCCTGCACCCACCGCACCCACACCTTTTGCCGCCACCTCTTCCAGCGCTCCAGCTCAGCTGCAGACCGCAACGGTGCTCATCGGTACAGCGCTACATCCAGTCGGAGACATTGCGCAATTCTTGCTCTCCGCTGGTCTGGCCAGGGTGGTGGATTGGCACAGCGGCATGCTGCAAGGACGCATCGAAGGGTACAGAAACGCCGAACGTTCAGCCAAGGAGAAGAGAGCGGGAATGTGGAAGAATTGGCAGCCAGCTTCGAGCCAAACGAATGGTGCAGGCGCAGGTCACGCAGCTTCTGCATCTTCCAACCCTTCGGCTGCGACGCTCCCGCGCAACTTTGACGCCGTCGTGACGCGCATCGTCAGCGGAGATACGGTCCATGTCAAGCGCGACGATGCCAATGCGCAAGAGGAACGCATCTACCTATCGTCCATTCGCCAGCCTCAGCCTAAAGATGAGGCGCAGGCGGGCTACGCGCACGAGGCGCGCGAGTTTCTTCGAAAGCGTCTCATCGGAAAGCCCGTCAGAGTCCAAATCGACTACATCAAGAGGGGAGACGGTCAAAATGAGGAGCGTCGCTGCGCCACCATCCTTACGACGACGGGAAGCAAAGAGACGAAAGGCGCATCCGTCGGCGAGCTGCTGATCCAGCGAGGATTGGCCACCGTGATGAGGCACCGCAGGGACGACGAGCAGCGATCCCCAGAGTTTGACAAGCTGGTCTTGGCGGAGTCTGTCGCCGTTGCGGAAAAGAAGGGCATGCACTCGGGCAAGAAGACCGAAGCTCCAAAGTACGTCGATGCGTCGGAAAATGCTGGCAAGGCCAACAGCTACCTCCTGGCGCTAAAGAGGGGAGCCAGACTGAACGCGATCGTGGACTTTGTGGCTAGCGCATCGAGATTCAGGGTGCTCGTGCCTAGAGAAGGAGCGCGCATCGTTCTGGTGCTAGCTGGCATCAAGGCGCCGCGAACGGCTAGAGGACCTAGTGAGAAGGACGAAGCTTTTGGACGAGAGGCCTACGACTTGAGCACTAAGCTAGCCAATCAGAGGGATGTGGAGGTGTCAGTGGACAGCATCGACAAGGCTGGAGGCTTTATCGGAGCGCTGTACCTCAACAAGACCGACAATCTCGCCGTTCTGCTCGTCCAGCAGGGACTGGCTAGCGTGCACGCTTATTCTGCAGAGAATTTGCCTTACGGCCCGCAACTGTTCGAAGCTGAGAAGAGGGCAAAAGCGAGCAAGCTGGGACTGTGGAAAGACTGGACTGGAGAGGCGGAAGAAGGCGCCTCTGCAAGCACCAATGGAGTCCATGGCTCCGCACCCACCCCCACCTCGTCCTCTGCTGGCTCTTTCAAAGGTTGGGGAGGAGCTGCTGCGGCACCCGTTCCGAGTGTCACGACGGCTCGAGACGAGTACGTGGATGTGGTCATCTCGGATGTTCGGGGAGACGCGGGCAAATCGCAGCCCTTTGCTTTTTCGGTGCAAGTGCTGGACAGCAACATTCCGGCACTGGAGAGCATGCAGAGGGCGCTGAACGCCGCTGCTCCAGCTCCTGCGCCTGCTGCCTTCGCACCGCGCTCGGGCGAACTGGTGCTAGCCAAGTTTTCGGGCGATGGGGCGTGGTATCGCGCGCAAGTGCTTCGTGCGCATCCGGCAGCCAAGAATGCAGAGACGGTCATGATAGACTACGGATCGCTGGATCTGGTACCTTTTGCCGACCTTCGACCGCTCGATGCTGCAAAGTACGGCAAGGCCAAATTGGCACCCATGGCGCAGAATGCGAGATTGAGCTTTGTGAAATTGTTCGAAGGTGCTCAGGCTATCGGAAAGAGCGCAGAGGTGGACGAGTATGCCCTCGAGGCGCTCGATAGGTTCAGAGAGTACGAAGGAAGAAAGTTGATCGCTAACATCGACGTGAGAGAGACGGGCAATAATGCTTCTTTGCACCTTACAGTGAGTCTCGTTTGCCCTCCTCCCCAAAAGGATCGTATTGGCTGGGCAGAGCTCTCGTGCTCATGCGAGCCCGACTCGAACTTTTTTGCTTTGCAGCTGTATGATCCGGAGAGCGCGACGACCAGTCCGGAAGCTTGCATCAATGCTGATCTGGTCCGAGAAGGCTGGGCATTGCCAGACAAGAAGCTGGCCTACTGGAAGTCCAGACCGGCCATGATCAAAGCAGTGGAGGATGCGTCTGCGGACGCTAGAAGGTTGCACAGAGGTGAGTTTGGCAGATGTTTGCTCATCGTCGCAAACATCCTGCCCCCCGCCGGAGCAAACGCTTACGATTTCCTCCTTTGGTAGGCATCTTTGAGCTCGGAGACCCTACTGGCGACGACTAGACCTTCCTTCGCTTTGCCTCGAAGCTCCACACTCTCCGCGCCCCCTGCATCCATTTTTTTTTTACAAAGTGTTTGCCCAAAACCCCACCCCTCACTCTACGCAAACTCGTCAAAATAAGGGCGCAGCTGCATTCGCGCCGCAGCTGCAAGTCCACTTCAACACGCATAAAGAACAAAATGATCTTGAAATCTACACAACCATCAAAGAGCAAAACGCAATGCATCTCATCAGCACGCGAGCATCTCCCGACTGCATTCAAGATTGGCGTGTGATGCAACGTTCGATGCGTGCGATGTACGTGCGCGCGCAAACATCTCGTCCTTGCCTGTGCTGATTATTCGCTCAAGTAGGTACTTTAGGGCAAGGGGGTCTTAATGCCGGCCATCGCCGGCGCCGGGCGACTTTGTCAAGGAGAATGGGGGGGGGGGGGGGGGGGGGGAAACGGCACACGTGGATCTATGAGTGACGCGGCGTCATATCTTCCATCTTCTGCCACCTAGTCTCTCGCCGAGTTGCCAAGAACGCATCGGCATCATCGTCAGGTCCGCGCCAAGCGTGTTTCTGGGTAGGCACGAGGTTCGTAACCTTTTGCACAGCAGGGGGGCGCGCAAACAATGGGGGAAGGAGGGGTGGGAAGGAGGGGGCGCAAATCAGCACGCTTCGAGTCACACGTTTCTAATTCGCGCTCAAGAAAAAAAAAACAAAAACAAAAGAACTCACGCAGTATCGCTTGCCGAGCTCCAATCCGAGCTCGTTGAGCTGCTCCACATCCCAGACTGTCAGCTGCACTCCCCTCTTGCTCCGAGGTCTGCGTCCCTTCCAAACGTCGGGTCGATCGACAGGCTCTGCTCCCGCATCTCTGAATCTGATGATCCTAAAGCTCCTCGAGCGGCGAGGGGGGCAGATTCGTGCCAACCGAGTCTCCAATTCGACTTGTGCCTGTCTTTTCAGATCTTCAAGACGATTTGCCGCGAGCTCAGCTAGAGCGCTGAGCACGCTCTTTGGCACGTGTCCAATGTGAAGCTTGGCGCTGCAGAGCTGCTCAAAATAATCTTCGAGCTCATCGCTAGGTACTGCGGCAGCACAATACAATGGAAGAGCAGGAGGCGCGGCTGAGCTGTGTTGGCGCTTTGTTGGTGGCGCTCTTCACATTCGCGGACTTACTCGAGTGGGAAATTTGTGCATCATAACTCGCCTCGTGAGCCAGCTCGTGCAGAGCGCTGCCCAAAGAAGCCAAGTCATCGAGTCTGGCCTGAGCTTCGTCTTCGAGACGAGTCCTGGCATCTGCCAGCTTTTGCATCCAAGCCTGTCTCTGCTCCTCTTCTTCCGCCTCGCTGCGCACATTGGTCATGGTGATGGCTTGACCAGCATCGCCTCCACCTCTATCGGCAGAGTCGATGTAGCCGATAGGAAATAGGCGCGTTACGATAATTTCCATGCGAGGCACGACACCCCCTCGCGCATTGAGACTCCGCAAAGTCGCGACGAATGGTTTCCCAACGAAACCCAAACGCGCATCCCAGCGGGCCAAGGCGGTGCCGTTTGAATTGAGGGTGAGCGAGGAGATATTTAAACCTTTGAGCACTTCCACCGGCTCTGGAGAGCCATCGCGCTGGATAGGCGTTTTTTTGACGTCAGAGCACGTCGGACAAGCACCTCGTCCAGCCTTGGCAAGGCAGCGCAACTCACCCTTGCACCAGAGATGGACAACTTCACTCCTACTTTGATGAGGCCTCTGAGCACAGCTCGGCGCATCGGCTCATCGATCGTTGCTCGAATGCGATACCAGCCATCGGTGAGTTCCAGAAAAGGAGCCTCATCCGCCTCCAAATCCTTTGCAATCGACCAGACGCAGAGAATCATGGGACGACCCGACGCGGAATCTTGTTCCTGTATGCGTTTGACTGCCGAGCGTTGAGCCAGATTGACTTCACGCTCGTATCTGGACGCAAAAGGATCCGACATGAGCACGGCACCGGACCCGCACAACACGTTCCGCTCACCGATACGAGAGCTGATTTAGCATCTCTTTGCCGGTGAACATGCTTTCATGACGATCAGGCTCGTGGCGCGTAATGGCGGCCATCTTCCACAATATGAGCAACCAGTGGTTCTTGACCCACTCTAGGTCGACATGAACCGCACGCCTTTGATGCAAAGCATCGAGAGCTTGCTGAGGACCAAAGCTTGAGCCGTCTGGCATGTCAAACTCAAACTCGATGCCCCGTGCAGGTTGATCAAGAATCACCGGTACCTCGTCAAACATTTGTCGTATCTTCTTTGCGCTGGTGCTCTCCGGCTTGATTCCCCTCTGCTGCATGCTTTGACGCTTCGCCGAGTGAGTGGAGAGGTCGAAAAGGGCCTCGCCTTTTGCAGGCCGCTTCGTTTTGCTCGAGACCGCGTACTCGTGACCCACAACGGTACCGCTAGGTCTCGCGTACGCTATCGGTATGTCGAACAACCCGTCCGGCCTGCTTCTTTGGACGCTCGGAGAGGCAGAGGCAGCGGACAAGCCGACTCTTGAGCTCGAGGTGGCCAACTTTGAAGCAGAGGCCGAAGTGGCTTGACCAGGTGGTCTTTTGAAAGGAGACTGAAATTTTGGACGTCCGGCTGGATTTCGACCAAGAGAGGTGCGAGGCGTAATTCCGAGCGCTATACGGGTGGCGGAGGAAGGCGCACTGAATGGAAAGGGCAAGGCAGAGGTAGAGGCAGGCCGATTTTGAGGTGTCGGCCTCGGCGTGGACCCAGATCGGGGTATTGAAAAGCCTAGATTGTTGCCAGCCACATGCTCCGTCCGGCCGACAGCCTGTGGCGCTGGAGAGGCCCCATCGGTGCTTGCGGTGCGCGACCCCATCTTCGGCTTGGCTGGAGTCACATACTCCTTCTCGGTGCTTGTCAGAGCGGCATGTTGGAAAGGCATGTTTTCGTTCGTCGTCTCAGCTAAGGGCATCCTGGGCCGGGACGGGGTAGCGAGGGCGGCAGCAGGCGGTGCGGGCTTGGACCGAGCCGCAAGCGAAGTGGTCGTTGTCGTTGCGACTCCTGCTTTGAAGTCGTCGTCATCCATGTCAAGAAAGCGCGCTCTGGCTGCCTCAAGTACAGCGGCGCTCGGCATCGCAAAAGCTTTGCCGCGCCCAGTCGAAAATCCGCCGCCCACCACTGAGGTAGTGAAGCCATAGTTGGGTCCACCGTCCCGCTTCAACTTGGAACTCGCAGCTTCACCTGGATCACCGTCAAGAATTTCGGCATCAAAGTCGAAATCGACGCCTTCGAGGTCAGCAAACAAGTCCGGATCCAGACTGAACTCGTCGTCCGAATCGCCAAAGGACTGCTTCGCTTTACTAGCCGGTGCATGCTGCAGCTCCCCAGGAGGCTTCGCAGCACTCGTCGATCTAGCGCTGCGAGCTCGCTTGAAAGCGCGAGCGACGACGGCAGGAGAAGCATCCGGTGCCAGTTGACTGCGAGTCTGACTGTCGATCACAGGATGTGGCGAGCACATTCGCTTGGTAGAGCCTTCAGGGCTCAGCTGCACATCGTCGAAATCTTCGCTGTCCAGGCCATCCAATAGATTGGAGTGCATGTTAGTTAGATTATCCATGGCAACAATGCCCCGCTGTTGACCAGGGCTGGAGAAAACGCCGATTCCTTGCGCCGGCGGCGCGGGATCGTTCAAGGCCGTACTAAAAGGCTCTCTCGAGCTCGATGGTGCCACAATGGGCTCAATAGGGGCTTTGAAGGCCAGCGTTGGTGAGTTGCTGAACGGCTTCAACGAGTCTGCCGCGTCGACGGTGCAATGTAAAGGCCCTGGTTGGTAAGCGGCAAGTGGCCCATCGCGCCACTGACTACTGTGTGTCTGCAGCTCACACATATCACGCGACCCGCCATCTATGGGAGCGGATCTTGTGGTTGTGGTGGGAGAAAGGCGCTCTTGCAACACAGTGGTCACAAAAGCGTTGTTGGGGTCCTCTACAGCCACGCCCGACCCAGCATCACTAGCGCGCACAGTGTATAATGCTGGACTGTCCTCATCGTGAGCTGTGATCTGCGTCTGTTCGAGCTTGGCATCCAATCTGACAGCCTCCTCTCGTTCACACGCCGGCGTTGGCGATTTGGATGTTGGCATGGGATGTGAGCCAGGTATTGGACGTTCGTGATGGGCCGGCACAGATGCAGTACCCTCTACTTGTAGCGAAAGCGGACAGGCGTCGTCTTGGCCGGCACAGACATGGAGCCTTTTGTCATCTGCGTCTCCACGAGCCTGGGAAGCACCGATTTCTGCTGCGTGTTGTGCACGGCTGGGTCGACTCTCCTTCTGAGGCGGCGAGTCCAGCGTTCCATGCGAGACCTTCGACAGTCTCTCGTTTTCTTCGAAAGCTCCCGCTGACCCACGAGCGACTCCGTTCGGCGTTACGTGTGCTCCATCCTCCAGTGGGCTCGAGCTCGGCGCCAAGATGCGAGGGTTGGCACGTCTTGTGGAATCTTCGGAGATCCTTTCCACGTCGCTGCTTGCTTCAGCACGGCTTTGATCCTCTTCATTCGTATCCTTGCCAGGCGGATTGCCGTCCTGCGCCGCGCTTCGAGATGCTCGTCTGCGCGCGCGTCCGTCGGTACTCGTGGCCATGATGAGTTGGTCAGCTTGCCGCATAGCATCGAATGCTTCTATGTCCTTCTGCCTCTTTTGCTCTTCCCTGGCCTTACCCTTGGCAGAACCGAGTAGCTGTGGACGAGCAGATGGCGTTTTGCCGGAATTGGCATCGCGTCTTCGAAGAGTACGTGTGGGTGGAGCTGCATCGCAGGAATGCGCGCTCCCTCTGGCACGCGCATCGCGCTCAGCACGACCATTCCTATGCTTGGCCGAGCTCTCATCTGATCCCGTGCTGATGCGAGAGGTGCTGGGAATCGTGATAGGTGCGAGCGGTTCAGCTTGCTGCTCAGAGAGCCGCGTGGATGTCCGACGACGCTTCGGCGACGACATGCTATGAACCCTGCCGTGGGTGATGGTAATCGAAGGAAGCGACGCGGAGGCGCGCTTCTACCGGCTTGTATGCGCTCCGCCCATCGAAGGGCTGCTGCGTGCGGGGTCGAGGTGCTAGAAGTCTGGGCTGGTTGACACGTTTGGACGATCTGTAAAGCTTGACCTTGAGGCGATGCTAGCGAGACGTTGTCCGTGGAAGTCGTGAGTGTGAGTGTGAGTGTGAGGAGTCCAACACTCCACTCGCGGCGTGCAGCAGCTGGTGGTTGGTTGTTGCTGCAGATCGCCGCACCTCACTCACACTCTACGCGCCATCAGACGCGCGCGAAGCAACGCTTGGACGCGCCTGCCTGTCTGCCTTCTACCGTGCGAGATGGCGCCGCTCGCGCGGATTTGAGATGCGATTCGATCGTGATTTCAATCTTGAATGTGGATTCATGATCATACGGGTGGGGGTATAGCTGGTCTCGCACACGAATCATTCACTCTGACTCTTGACTCACGACCTTGCATCCTCTGGCACCGACTCGATTAATTCTGACTTGCACCTCGACCCAAGTGGACATACATTGCCATCTACCTGGCCTTGCATTTCAGCCTTCCCCCGCTTGCACCCTCGCTTCGCTCCTTTGCGAGCTTCTCAGCGTGCCTCTCGAAGCCGTAGCGCCAGCATCCCCGTACAGTGACGACATGACCGTTGCATCCGCCGAAGCTTCCTCCTCAAAGTCGCCATCGCCGCAGCAGGTCGAAGTTGACGTGAGTCCGTAGCCCTTGCGAGGCTGCGACGCGGGTGCAAGCTCACTCTCGGAATCGTCGGCCACGTGTGCACAGGCCAACGCGCTTTCTTCGGCCATTCTAGAGCTGGTGGCTGTGCTTCCCGTCAAGCCGTCAGCTGAAGAAGCAACAACTTATCTCGCTTCTCTCACACCCATCTTGGCCCAACTCAGAGCCTTGGGCAGAAGGGTTGCGGAGGACAATAAGAGATCCAAAGGCAAGGTGGCCGAGAGGAGAGCAGAGGTGGACGAATCTAGGTTGAGATTGCAAAACTTGGAGTATGAGAGGAGCCAATTGGAGGGAGAGATTAGGAGGTGTAAAGAGTTTGTGTGAGTGGTGCAAATACGTCGGGACGCGATGTGCATGTATGCGCCTGTTTCGCTGACCATGCCTCGGTGCCTCTGCACTCGCTCCTCCAGATCCGTCTTTCAGGATATTGAGCTCAGAGATTTGTCAGAATTTCAAGCTGTGGCGCCCGAAGAGCTCCGGACGGAGCAGATCTTGTCAGACCCGCACAGCTTGATGCTGGCGAGATTGGAGTATGAGCTGATCGAAAGGCAACAGTGAGTAGCATGTATGCTGATGCTCCGAGATCTGGTAGCTCAATGCCGAGTCGCTGCTCCTTTCACGTACCGCCTACCTGGTTTCAGGTTGGAAGAGGAGAGAAGAGGCTTGCTATCCGTCAAGTCACAATTCTTGCACACCAACAGATCCAAAGCGGGTCAAATTGCGGAAGCCGAAGCGGAGCTGGGACGTCTATTGTCAAGTGTGAGTTCGCCGTGCGACGCGGTGCGGTGCGGTGCGGTGTAATTGTCGAAGCGACATGTATGCGCTGAGAATTGACGACCGCTGACGACCGCAACACGGCGCTGAACGTGCGCGCGCGACTTTTAAAGACGGCAGAAGCGGTCGCGCAGCGATTGGAAGCTTGTCAAGCTCCTACCGAAACTGCGACAGAAGCCTAGCAAGCGTATTACTCGGATTCGACGAGAAGCTGGCTTACATGTCTTACATGCAACCTGTTTTCTCGCGCGTCTTGTGGTGACGAAACAAAGGCTCTCGACCTTTGTCTGCATGTCTTTCCAGGGCTCGCACAACATGACTGGCGCTCGAATCGTGAATGCAATCTCACATACCGATCGAGCTCCTCGTCTCCATTTCTTTTTTCGTGATTACATGTGCGTCGCGCAAAGCGTGTGGCTTGCCTCGTGCACCCGCAACGCAGCTAGCAGTGGTGAGTCAGAGTCTTGAGTCACGCGGGTGGTGAGGAGGAGGAGGGGGCCCTTGCATGGAATTCGACCCAAGGCTGCTCGCTGCAGCTATACCTACCGTACAGGCTCGGTTCATGCGCGTGCGTGCGGGCGGGCGTGCGGGCGGGCGGGCGCTGCTTCCCTTGGTGATCGTGATCGCTGCTGCTGCTGCTGCTGCTGCATGCGCGCTTGATCCCACGCGCGCGCCACACAACAAGCACTCACCACTCTTGACTCGCACTGTACGCACCATCGGAGCGGCAATCGTGAATGAGGTTTCGAACTCGTGACTGTTGTGAGAGGCGCGCGGCAACGCTATACAATCGTGAATGCTGCCAACACGCCCATCATCTCCACGCTCCGTGTGTGCGAGTGCAAGTGCAAGTGCTCGCACCACCACCTCTTCATCTTAGCTTACGTACACAAGCTTGTGCGACCTCGCTTCCTCATCGCATCGCTGCCGCGTGACTGAGCCGGCAGCGGACCAGTCGATCCTCCTCCTCCTCCAGCACACACGCAACCAACACACGAGTCGCTGGCAAAGGGCCGCATTCCACCTTTCCAAACGCCGCACACACACTTGTACTCTCGCGTCGTCTTGGTCGCAGGAGTCGTGATGTCAGCGCCAGCATCACCCCCGCTCGTAGGTGGCGAGCCAGGTGCACCGACAGGCGGACACCCTCACACCATCTCGCCCCCTACCCCCGCACCCTCACCTCAACCTTCTGGCCTGTCTCGTCTGGCCACTTCCTCAGCTTCCTCAGCCAGCGCAGCTCTGATCTCCGCCCTACCCACAGATGGAGCGACACTTCGCAAGTACATTTCGCTCATCTTCCCCTCTCTCATCAGCAGCGACAGGTTGCAGGTCCTCAGCGAGCTACTGGCGCTCTGCTCTTTGAGAGAGTTGGCTCAGCTTCAATCCGACATCTCACCTCGACTCAAGGTGGATTTTCTGGGTGCCCTGCCCATCGAGCTCAGTCTGCACGTGCTAGGATTCATCGATGACCCAAGAACGTTGGCCAGAGCGAGCGCCGTCAGCAGATTCTGGCGCAGCTTGGTCAATGATGAACATACGTGGAAGGCAATGTGCTCCAAATACGCGTTCAGGCTCCGAAGGACTAGCATGTCTGCAAGTCAAAGCGCTCCCTTTTTGCACCACCAACCTGCCTTTAGTCTGTCGCCTCTATATCCTGCTGCCAGTGCTTCCAGACTTGGATACCCTCGCGGCATGTCCCGAGCTAGCTTTAGCGACGAGGATGTGGTGGAGGAAGACGCAGTAATGGAGGAAGAGGACGAACATCTCGATGACGGCCAAATCCTCTCTTCCCTCTACGAGCGCTATCGAGCTCGTGGTTTGGATCCGTCCAACGCTCTTCACGAGCTACGAACCCTTCACGATCTCTTCCTCGCCAAGCAGGCAGATGGAAGTATCGCCGGCGGCACCAACTCGAGCTCAGACGCCCTCGGTGTGGGACTGGCGAAAGCTGGAAGAGGCAGCCTAGACATGAGCGAAGCGGACAGAATGTTTTATCGTCAACTGGAAGAGATTGTAGCTGAAGAATCTCGCGAGCGCTACGGAGAGGAAGTGGTCGATGGTGCGGATGATGACGCGTACGAACAGCCAAGGTCTCTACATGCAGGTCCATCGTCCGATTCGTCGCGGGCACTCGGCGAGACGAGTAGTCGAACGCCCGAAGCCGGAAATGCGACCGCGCCAGGCAATTGGGGCTGGCTCAGCGCTGGCTCTTTTGCAAATCTGCCGGGCTCTAGGATGCTGCCCTCTTGGCCAGCGTCGAGGACACCTAGAGAAGGCTCCGCAGTGACTGCTGGTCTTGGAGCTCTCACCAGTCCAGCTAGGGATCGGGCAAGCTTGCCACAGGTCGGCGAATATGGGACTGCGCCCCCCGAGTCAGCGCACAGACCTGCCGATGGCTATGGAGAGGGAGATGTCGAGATGAGCGACAGTACGGAAGAGGCAAGCGTCGCTGCTCACGTTGCTCGCTCATCAGCACGCCGCGATCGCGACCCCTTGCATGCATCGCCATCGAACACGACCACCTCTGCGCCGCGAAGGCGATCGGGAGATGCGCAAGGCAAGCGGATGAAGAGGCGCAGCGCTCCTGGTCAAGCTCATGCGGCATCTGCATCCGACGTCTTCCAAAATGCAGCTTCCTCCTCCGCCAAGGGAGCGACGCCGAGCTTTGCGCTCGGAAGACCTTCTTGGATGTCCGGGTCAAATGCAAAGTCTAATCGAGCGGCCACATATGCGGAAGGCTTGCCGGAAGCTCAGTCGCGCAGCACGCCTTTTAGCTACAAGACGCACTTCAAGCTGGCTTACTTGACGGGTGAGTTTGCATCAAATTGCCAGCGGCTGCCGGTAGGCTAATCCTTTGAACGCTCCTGACCATCGCAGAGTCCAACTGGCGTAAAGGTGGGCGTTTGCTCACTCGGTACACTTCTACGGAAGGCGGTGCAGTGGTCACATCCCTGGCCGTCGACAAGGAATGGATCGTGGTGGGTATGGCGAATGCCAAGATTCACGTCTTCGACGCGCAGACAGGCCTTTACGCGCGGACGTTGATAGGCCACGAGACTGGTGTGTGGGCCCTTACGCTGGTCTCGAGCACGGGAGGCAGTCAAGCTCGGCTGGGTGGAGGCAACGGCAAGGGAAAGCAAGACGCGGCTAAATTAGCGCGAGCAGATGCTGGTGCTGCGAGCGGAGGCGATCTCGAGCTCGTAGAGCACGATCTTCGACCAAGCGCATCTGCATACGACGACGAGGCGCTGATGTACGGCGGAAACCTTGACGCGTCGGCAAGATCGACTTGGAGCTCCACAAGCGACGCTCCCCTTCGAGCTCCCTCGCTTATCTCGAGATCTAGCGCTGCCAAGGCTGTGCCGAGCCGAACGCAGAGCAGCAGTGGTTTGTACACCGTCTCGTCTAACGATTCTGCTTCTGGCGAGGATGAGACGCTGGAATGGTTTCACAGAGCTAGGCGGGCGATGCTGCGCAAAGCTACGAGCAGCTCCAATCTCAATTCCGGAGCTGTGGCTGGCGACGGTGCGAATGCTAGCGCTGCTTCATCGTCACTGCGAGGTGGACCCATCTCAGCGCCTGCAGCTGCCGCTTCGCTCAACGCAGCAACTGGATCAGCTCGAGACTTTGCACGAGCGCAAGCAGAAGCGGAAGCTGATGCCGGCAATGTCAGAGATGCTGTCATGACTGCATCGTCTGGCGCAAGTGGTGGCATCCCGACGCACATTACCGATCAGCTGAACGCTTCCCACTCGAGCTTCTTTGGCGACTCGGACGCTGGAGATGCTCCCTCGGCTTGGGCCAACAGCAGGTCTCCGATGGGCGCCGCTGGCTTCTTTGCACCTTCTGGTGGAACACATCGCGCGAGCGGGGGCGGAAGGCCCTTCAGCAATGCGAATCCGTGCGGAAGCGTCAAGGGCTACGGCAACAGGGATGCGCTCGTCGTGACTGGCGGTTGCGACCGGGACGTTCGCGTGTGGAATTTGAGGACTGGGTGAGTGCGCTTGGATTGAAAGGACTTGGCTTGCGACGTCGTGCTGATTGCATTCATGCCAATATCAGGGTCTGCGAACACATCATGTCTGGCCACGGCTCCACGGTCAGATGTTTGAAGGTGATAGAAGGTCGTCCACTCGCTGTATCGGGCTCTAGAGATAGCACAGTGCGCGTCTGGAACATCCAAACCGGCAAGCTGGTGCACCAATTGTCGGGACACCAGCATTCGGTGCGCTGCGTCGAAGTGGCTGGCAATAGGATAGCTAGCGGAAGTTATGACTGCATGTGCAGAATCTGGGACGTCGATACGGGAGAGTGCATCAATGTCCTGAGGGGACATTTCCACCAGATCTACGCCATCGCATTTGATGGTGTCAGAGTGGCTACCGGGAGTTTGGACTCGACGGTGCGCATTTGGAGCGCTTCGACCGGGTGAGTCGTCGTCGCGCGTGCCGCATTTTCGATGTGCATCGTCTGACGCGCATCATCTTCTGGCCCGCACTCTGCCAGCGAGTGCCTTTGCGTCCTGCAAGGCCACACTTCGTTGGTGGGACAGCTGCAATTGACAGACTCTACGCTGATCACCGGCGGTTCGGATGGTCGAGTGATCGTCTTTTGCTTGGACACATTCACCACCAAAGCCCGCTTGTGCGCGCACGACAATTCCGTCACTTGCTTGCAGTTCAACGACCGCTTCATCGTTACGGGAGGAAACGATGGGCGCGTAAAACTCTGGGACTTTGCTACAGGCCAATACATCAGAGAGATGGTAGAGCCTGCCGAAGCGATTTGGAAAATGACATTCAGGAACGATTGTTGGTGAGTTTTTGAGTTGGGAAGTGGATGGTGATTGAAGCGTGCGACGAGGCGAGGGCTCATACTATTGCACCCGCTTCCGCGTTCCACAGCATCATTCTTTGTCGACGCAACGGTCGCACTTCGATGGAGACCATCAGCTTCCGACCTCTTTTAGATTCATGAATCCAGTTGCACCTGCAGGTGCAACTGACAAGCTCGCGCCACCTTTACTGTGCCACGATAGTCTCGAGCTGCTTAGCGGAGTCAATATCAACCAAGCGCAATCCCCCTCTGCACAGCATCTCTTTACCTTCTCTTGGCCGCACGAACCCGCTCGCTAAAACGCAATCCCCCCCCCCCCCCCCCCCCCCCCCCCCCCCCGACCTGCCCTTTTTGTATTTGTTTATATCTTGATTCCTCATGCATGCACGCGTGACCCGTCGCGCTCGCTCGCCGCCTTACTTGGGAGTTGAGTCGACATGCATGTCATTGACGAATCTACTTCGCGAGGGGGCGTGGGCAGTTGCCACGAAGCGCACGAAACCCATGTTGTGGTGATGAGGACGCTTGTCAAAGTCGAAAGCAGCTAGGTGAAGGAGGAGCATGTGGAATCGGAGCCTTGCACGCGTGCGTGCGTGCGTGCTCGCTGCTCGATCAGGCGCCTCGAGGCACGGTCGGTCCAGTGCCTCTGACGATGAGTCTGGAAGGGGCGCACGCGGCGACTCGGGTGTGAGCGCAGTGTGCAGGCATGCCGCATCGGTAGTAGTGCTTCGCCCGCGACCCTGAAAAACTCACCCATTCTCAATCATCTCCAATCTCAAAAGCAGCCGTTTAGCAGCGGTGATCCTCTTCTCCCCAATCCTGATCGCATCATCAAACAACTCTTGCCTCTTGTCCCTCCTCTTTAATTCCATCACACCTCGCGTCAAGTCCAATCTTCCTTGAACCTCTCCCCTCTGCACCAACCCAATCAGCTCCGGAAGCGTTTGGGCTTCCGTCCAGCCGAAAGCGTCGCCCACGCGCGAGACGCTTACGCTGTCGAACGAATGCAGAAATTGCTGCATCATGCGAGTGATCAGCATCATCTTGAGCGTTGGGACATGGGGTCCAAGGTGAATGTCCAGATGGTGCCGAGTCTGTCGAGACATCGAGGAAACGCATCAGCACACTCTGCAAGGCACTCGCTTGCTGGAACCCCATTCGACGTCGAGACGTCGACACCAGCACGGGCGCACTCACCCTCCACTTTTGTAAAAGGTGCAAGCCCCCATTGTAGTCGCAAGCGTAAAAGGCCTCTAGAATAGCTCTAGAGTGAGGTGAATGCTCCAAAAAGGCTGCAAATGCTGCACTATCCACGAGCGCGCTCTTTAACCTCCTTCGATCAAAGGTAGCGAGGGCAGAGAGAACAGTGTAGAGCGCAATGTCGGCAGGAGACATGATCTGCAGCCACAAATTTGGGTGGGGTGCCAACGCTCCGTCAGCATCCGCAGTGTGACTTGAAACCCCCCACTCGTGCTCTTACATGCGCATAAGTTGCAGCCAACCGAGTCGAAGCGACATCGCCAGGCAATCCGAGCCAGATTCTAGCCGCTTTCTCAAAGTTGCCCATCCCCAGCTGGGCAAGCGCAGCGGTGATGGACAGCCTAGCTGCGAGATCCTTGACTCCTCTATCAGCTGTAGCTTGGTCTCTTCGAGCCGCAGCGCTCGTTGCGGACGTAGAAGCACGAGCCATTTCTTCTCTCGTCGAAGAGCCGCCGGAGCGAAAGAGCGCGCCGATAGCATCTCCACCTGACCCTAGACCTCCCTTAGATGCACCGCTGGCGGACGACAAAGAAGCACCTGCACCACTCGTCTTGCGAGCAGAGGAAGAAGCGGCCGCGGCATTGGGATTGTACGTCTCCAGCACACCTTCAGCTTTGGAGACCCAGGTGGAGACGTTCGTGTAGTTTTGCAGCTCCAGCGAGATCTAAAGGAGAGAGTTGGGAATGATGAGACTTTGTCGTCATCTAGGCACGCCTGCGACGCACCTCGATCACACCCAAACACATCTCTACAACGTGTTCGCTGGTGGAGCAGAATTCCCTCGTCTTTTGGTAGCATTGAAGTGCTTCGCTCATCCTGCCTGTCGCTCTAAAGTGTTCTGCCAGATCACGATGGCCCATCTTGATGAGGGAGCACGAGGAGCGGGCGCGCGTAAGACCGAGGAGCATACGCACGCCGAAATGAGAGCGACGTCAGGAGAACTTTCCCAACTCACACGAATGCTCTCCTTGATCATGTTGTTCTGATACCCTCTCAGCTCGATATCCAGCTTCTCCAGCTCCTTCTCATTCTCTAGATCGGCCTGTTGCACCCAAGCGTGGTTTGGCCTTTGCAGCTGTTCAGCGCCAGATGCTGGACCAGCTGAATCGCGTATTCGGAACGCATACAGGTACTGCTTCGTGTCTTGACCTTGACGCAGAAGCGCGATGGCTGCTTGAGAGCATACGAGACGCAGAGCTGGAGACCTCTCGGCGAGGTGCAACAGCCGGGCGATTTGCGTTTGCCCTGCGTGCACGGCGGAGGCGATGATGAGCGGTGGATAGACAGGATGAGGGCAAGATTGCGACTTTAGCTTCTGCGTCCTTGTGAGCGTCTTGGCCCCACATCTCACCCTTGTATGCCGATCTGTTGCGCGATGGAGGATGTCAGAAAGTGATGAGAACGTCTCAGCATGACACGTCGCTTGCACGTGCCCTGACAGCATTCGCCAAAGCTCACATGTAGCTCTCCCAATCAAAAGGATCGTCATCTTGAGGCGTCACTGTCTGTAGCGCCGCATCTTCTCCACTAAGCGCATGCGCGATCTGCTCGTCGTGCCGAGTAGCGTGCTCGGCGACAGACGTGCTGGATGTGGACATGATGAGTAGCGCCGAGATTGCGTGTGTGCCTCCAGCAAAAGGTGGACCAGCTAGCAGACGAGGGCGAGTGGCGGGGTGCAGAGGAGGCACGCGCACAGCGTGAGCCACGGGAGACTGCTGACTGCTGATATGACGTGTCGATGCGAGACTCTGAAGGCGTGCGGGATCCAGTCCTCGATCAAGGCGATCTGCCGAGCCGAGTGGAATGTGAATGTCGATCGTGCGAGTCGCGAGTTGCGAGTCGAGAAAAGCCGAGGAGGTCTCGAGTGTCGTCTGATGATGGTGTGCATGTCGGTGCGCGGGAGGTGCAGGCAGCCACCCTGCTGAAGATTCAGCATCGCACATGCTGCTACGCGTGCACAAGCAGCCTCAGCATCAGCGCGCAACGATGAGGGCTGCATCGACGCTAACGTGCGCGTGCTCGTGCTCGTGCGCGGTTTCCATGCGCGCACGCAAGGTGTGGAGGATGCATGCCTGGTGGATGTGCGCATATACGCTTCCCATCGGCAGCGCACTCTTGTCTCTTGACTCTTGACTCTTGCCTCACTCCTCGCTCCTCACTCCTTGCTTGTCCGACTCGCTAGTGACGGTACGCAAGATGGCATCCTCCTCGTTGCGCTCTCCTCCCTCTCCCTCCTCACTCCTCACTGAATACACTACTCAGTGACGGGATGCAGGATGGCATCCTCCTCGTTGCGCTTTGTTCCCTTGGACGCCGCTCCTGACGCACTTCACGACGATGACACCTTGGCCAAGATCAAAGCTTGGGATCCCAGAGGGTACGAAGCGACCAGATCATCGTCTTCTGCCTCCTCGTCTTCGCTCATGCCTCCCTCAGCTCCGGCATCGGCGTCGGCATCGGCATCGGTGTCGGCCCCCACCTCTATCTTGAGATCTAGTGCTAGCCTGTCGCCTGAACTGAGCCGGAGAGCCAAAGCTGTAGGCATGCAGTTGCTGGAGGAGTCGCAGCGTCGAATTGATCGCAGATCCCTCGAGCTTGAATGGAGTGCGGCAGCATCAGCATCAGAGCGAGGAGATGGAGAGGGGGAGGGAGACGTGGCGGGGATGCGTCAGTGGAGCGACGAGTGTATGCGAAGCAAGGAGATGCAGGATGCCCTCACCCAACTGCGTAACGTCGTCGCGGTCGAGAAGGGCAAGGAGAGCGCATTGACCAAGCAAATCTTGGTCCTTCTCAACGCATACGCTAGTCAGCTGCGCGTGCTCAGGACGAACAGAGCCCTGCGCACTCGCACTGCGTTGACAGGGCAAGCGCTCGACTTTGATCCCATCACGCCTAGGGACCAACAGACAAAGACGATCGTGAGTCGAGTCAGGTCGGCCAGGCGTTCAATCAGTCGGAAGGGCAGGCATGCAGAGACCAGTAACCGCAAAGAGAGGTGCATTCACGAACACAGCGCATAAGCAGCAACTCTGCGCGGGGCCTCGGACCACACCTGCTCAGCGTATAAAGGTCACTCTGGCACGCGCATTTTTGCACTTTTGACTCACCAATTTGCCTCCTTGTGCCACACTATACCCGCAGACCAGCAATGGCGAGGACAATATGCCAGACATTGTGCTCATCGCTGATGCTATGGCCTCCGTCTGCGTCGACCTCACCGATTCGCAGACCGACGTTGGAGATGGGACTTTCCGCCCCAGTGCATCCGCGCAGCATCCGTGGTTGCAATACGCGGCCGTGGTAGAGGTCAAGCGGCACGAGAGGGACGATTTGAATGAATCAACTGTTGGTCAGATGCTCAGATACGCCGTGAGTCCGCCGCACCGCGCCGGGCCGAGCCGCATGCTGCTCTGCTCTGCTCGTCGAACAAGCGCTCACATGCTCCGCATCTACCCATCTAGCGTCAGCTCCTGATCGCGCACCCCTTCGCGCGGTATGTGCATGTCGTCTCCTGGACCGGCAGCAAAGTTCGCATCTGGCAATTTGGAGCCAATGGAATAGTCTTCTCACGGGCGGTCGATGCTGCTGCGGCTGCCTTGCAGGACCAAACATCGCTAGACCATCTAGGTCGGCTTCTACACCTCCTAATGTCCGGCGAGTCTACCCTTCTGCCCCGCTGGACGCCAAAGTGTGACGAGGCACTTGCTCTGCTAGCGCAGCAAGTCGCACAGGAACAAGCAACAGCGAGGGAAGCGGGCATAGCTAACAACGGTCTCAACCAGGATCATGTGAACCTCATCACCAGCGATGCTCTTCGCGTCGTAAACGTGCGCCCGTCTTTGCACGGCTCTCGCACCGTCGTCTTTGGGGTTCCGCTACACGATCACGATGGTGAGCACATCTTTTTGAAATGCTGCTGGCTGTCAGAGCATCTGGCCCATCACGAAAGAACTATGCTGGACAAGCTGGGTGATGTGAGCGGTGCACCTCGTGCCCTTGCTTCCTTCGACCTCGGATGGACAGCGCCAAGTGGCAAGCCAGTCTGCGGAGCCGACGGGCGTGCGGACAAAGCAGAGCTGTGCGCATATGTGTTGGTCTTTACACAGCACCGCGGATATCAGATTCCCTTGACTGCATCATTGTCAGACAAGGCGGCCGTGTTGCAGCAGCTCGTACATCGACTGCATAATTATGCCCAAAAGGGGCTACACTACCGCGACCTCAACACTGGCAACGTCCTAATGAGGCCTGGCCCCAAAGCGAAGCCGCTCCTGGTCTTGGTAGACCACGGAAACGTGAGGGAAGGTGTTAACCCCCGTCGAGGCGTACAAGTCCGCGAAACGAGTCCTGGCGACATCACACGAGCGCATGATGATCAACTAGTCGCTATCATCCAAGATGATGCCCGGTCTATCAACCAACTCTTCGTACCATCTGGCATGCAAATGGCCGAGACTCAGTTGAGCACATATCGGACGAGCTTGGAATCATTTCGAAAGGACAAGCAATTAGCCGCATCGGCGACATTTGGCAAAGCAATTTATGACAAGCAAGTCTTGGAATCAGAAGCAAGATGGCGAAGCGCCCACAAGGACGCATATACTCGCCTGCATCGCTATTGTGACGACGTCGTCGAGTCGCTAATTTACATTCTTGTTTGGATTTCGACGCGCGCAAGCAAACTTAAAGATCTGTATAAGCACTTGACCAACCAGACTCGCAAGTCACTCACGTGGGAAGATGCTGATCAATTTCGACAAGTAAGCGCCCAAATTTCTGGTGGTCCTTCGCTAAGCTTACGCAACCTTTGCATCTCGCAGTTCGTCGAGCATTACCTAGACGGCGCATCACAGCTCGATCTGTTGGCGCTCCGATTGCTGCACGAGTGCGTCTTGCGAACGCAAAGACAGGTCCGTCAAATGATGGCGCGCCACTACGAGACAGCCATTCTACAAGGGCGCAACGACCTCCGTTTTGAGGATCTCAACCTCCGTGTGGCTGACGCCAAAGAACCTCCAATCAGCGACGAAGAAGTGTCATGCATGAGCGGATGTGCGCGAGAGCTGCTAGGCGTTCTGGTATTGACTGATCCGACGGTGAGCAGGACCTTTTCCTACGCCCGCGACCTCAAGCCGAGCTGCAGCTGACACACTTTGTCGCCTGCGCTAACAGGATCAGGAGAGGACGTTGAGTGAAATAAGCGACCGCTGCTCTGCCCAGGAGGGTGGTACAGGGAATGCCGCAGGCCGTCACGGCGCTTCGTGATGGCCCATAAAGGTGTCGCCGCGGGTTATTGCGAGAGGCTACACGTGGGCTTTTGACGGCTGCGAATGATCCGTCGACTGGGAATATGTGAGCTTCATTTGGCTCTGACTCGTCTGTACTTTCATCTTTGCCAATGTACTACAACAATCTCATTCGACACTAAGATACGGTCATGCAGGAGGCGCGCGCTGTCGAGAGGCGGAAGACATTTTGATTGGAGTAGAGGAGGGTTCATCGCAAGTCCTCCAACCAAAAGCCGCCCATGGGTGGAGCGCCCGGCGCAGAGCGGGAAAAGCACATGCTGAATCGGTTCGAGGGTTGCGGGAGCGCGAGCGAGGGATCTTGGACAGGTCGATGTAGAGCCGAGGGATCTCGAGGGAATATCTGGCTGCATTCTCACAGCATATGTTTGGGTGCACAAGCAGCAGCAGCAGCAGCAGCAGCAGCGCGCGCAGCGAGGTGGACTCAACTACGCGCACTGACACTTGAGGGTCACGTGACGTCATGCTTCAGCGGCACGCAATTCAAGATTCTTGAACAAGGCGCACGAGAGAAGCCGATGATGCTGCTGCAATCGATCCGTGGAGCGGCCGCGTTCGCGAGAAGAACCCCCGCCCGCCCGCGGTGGTGCCCATCTCTAGTTGGATTTCCTACCACGACCACCACGGACAGCGCTGATACACTCGTGACTCTCTGAAATTGACCAGGCACACCCAGCTTCTGGAGATTCAAGACTTGTTCTCACCTCCTCGAGATCGCAGTGCGAAGCAGCACGCTGCCCCAGGGGCCAGGCACACAATCACCCCTCTGCGACGGACAGGTCACCAAGCCCAAGGGGCATCAAGATGAGCGTCGCTTCTCCGTCACGCAGAGGCGATTCGAGAGGAAGAAGTGCGAGTCGCAGCAAGAGCAAGAGCGGAAGCTATTCACCCCGAAGCGTCAGTCCAAATCGGAGCACCGGTCGTGTCCGGAGCAGGAGCGCTGCAAGGATGGATGAGGACAGTTCCGGCAACGGAGGCAGAGCAACCACCCCGAGGCGCATGTCGACATCTCGTAGTCGCAGTCGTAGTCGTAGTAGTAGTCGAGGTCGAGGTCGAACATCTTCATCAAGATCGCGCTCCACTTCGGCATCGCGCTCACCGCCAGCTCGACGAGCACGTGCAGCTGAGCGCAGTCCACGACGACCAGACCAGGCTGGGAGAGGTGCGAAGCAGGAAGAGATGAGGACCGTGGCTGTGGGTGGACTTAGCAAAGCTGTGCATGCTCGTCATCTCGAATATATCTTTGGAGAATACGGATCCATCGAGCATGTTCTATTGCCGCGGTACAAGCTGTGTGAGTGGCTCGACACCGCGTCACGCGTCTCGAGGGCAGAGGGACCGAGGGTATGCTGTCGGGCACAGAGACAACATCCTGCTGCCGATTGCTGACGGAGCGTGCATTCTCACACCTCGCAGCGGGAGAGAACAAAGGCGAAGCTTACATCGTCTACCGAACGCCGGAAGAAGCGAGCATGGCAAAGTCGTACATGCACGCGGGTCAGATCGACGGATGCGTGATCAGCGTAGAATTGAGCTCTTTGCCTCGATCCATCACCGACTCTCACTCCTCTCGAGGGCCAGGCGGTAGTCATGCTCGTATGGAACAAAGAGAGGTGGACAGGAGCGTCTCGCGTGCTGACTACGGAAGGGATGCGAGAGGTGCGAGGGACTGGGAGAGGGACGCAAGAGATGGACGTGATAGGTGGGCACAGCAGCGTGACTATAGGAGCGGGCCACCCAGAGGCGCATCAGGGCCCAGACCGGAAGCCTATGGTGGGTACGGTCCTTCATACAGAGGTGATAGAGGTGCTCCTCACGATGCTCCAGGCGGATATGGTGGACGACCCCCTTCGGGTCCGCCACCGCATTCGAATCGCGGCTTTCCAGCAGGTGAAGCGCCTATGGGACCACGACGCCCACAAGTCGCTGGACGATGGGGTCAAGGTCCGCCTCAGCACGGCTGGGGACGCGACGGAGATGTCCGCGACAAAGAGAGGGAAACTAGACCTCCCCCGCCTTTACGTCCTAGGGAGGAGGAGAGAGGGGGGAGAAGGAGCGCAAGTCCCTACAGAAGAGGGAGCGGTAGCGGAAGCGGAAGCCCCATCGCCATGAGAAGACGAAGGAGCTCTACATTGTCACGAGACCATTAGATGGCCGATTCTTTGCAGCCATGCGACGTTATCGTGGCCAAAATTGATCAAAGTGACACTCAGAATGAAGGCAAAAACTGCCGGCACAAGGGATGTATGCGGCCCATCTCGATCTCGCCGACGCAGTGTGAATGTGCGCCAGATCATCCGCCAAGATGTTTGTGCCTCTCGATCAAGGCGACGAGGAACACCGTGCGAGTCGCACTTCCCGACTGTTCCAATCACCCCGCACGAAGGCTTGCCAGGCGTCTATGCACCCTTCCAAAGTACCACACTCTCCGACTTTCTGCGTCGTCATGACCCTGCATTGCCAGGCGCATGGCGTCGATCTTGCACTGTTGCGAGCCTGCCCTCGACTGGGCCATACAATGGTACTTGCGTGGAATGAACAACTGCGATGGCGGCATGGGTCACTGTGTGATTGCATTAAGAATGTGATTTTGCGCCATTGACGCACTGCTGGCTGTCGAGTCCCTAAATCGCCGACCTCCAGCACCTGCTCGGTGATGCAAGTGTACTTTCGGCACAGGGCTGAGAGAAACGGAGCGCTAAAGAAGCGCCTCGTCGATGCGTTGTAGGCGCTACTTGTGTGCCTTTGCTACGATTAGGACCAAGTCGTGTGCCGGTAGCCACGCGCCACCGCAGGAACAGGGACCTTCTCGTCCATCAGGTGGCAACTCGATGTCATTTGGCAGCAAAGCAACCACACCGTCAAGGCGTTCCCTTCTGCCGAGCTTGCACAGCACTCACGCAGAGTTCTCTGTGCTTCACTTTGAGGTCCTCCTTCAGCACGCTCGCGAGCTTGGTGTTGGAAGTTGCACGGCGGTGCAAGAGGAATGCCAGCGGTGAGTGGGCCGTCCATTTACCTGGGCGACCCAACTCTCGGGCTTGTCGACGGTTGCGTGCTGCGACTGCTTCGACGATACACTGCACGGTGGTATCGGCTCGGAAGAGGAGCAGGCGGCCCGCAGCACACCCGGCTCTCAGTTGTTGCCGTAATGAAATAAGGCGGGGAGCAGCGTCGTATGGGAAAGCGACACGAATCGTCTTGGGCATGGCAGGCATTTGCGGTACCAGGTCCATCCGTTCCTGACGCGTAACGCGTCTGTAGGCGACATCAAGTCGTACGATCGCATACACCTTCGCTTTCGAGTGGCAGGGTGTTCAGTAACCGCTGGGAGAGTGCCAACTACCACAGCAACGGGATAATAAAAAAGCTGACATCAACCCTCGGATGCTGGTCGAGATTCAGACTGCTTGGTAGGGGCAAGGTCTCATTGCGACTCGATCGCGGACACCCATCCCGTGCTGCTCTTGTCATGTCCTGACCTTCATTCGCGTCACACGAGCTGTGCCGGAGCGTTACAAAAGACGCGCGTAGCTTGTGAGGAATGACCCACTCTCCCAAAGCTCGCCTTTTTTTCGATTTGCGCCCCTTCACCCAATTTAAAGAACCGCAGCAAGAAAGTTTCCTCAAAAGAAACCCCTTCGCACCCTGCCACGTGCCACATTATGATGTTTCCATCGGCACGCTTGGTCGTGGTCATCTGCCTAGCCATCGTCGCGTCAAGCACAGCTTTGCCCAACACCGCAGCGCAGGCTCCTGGTATAGGTCCTCCATCTGGCTGGTTCGACGTTGAGGCCAGCACAAGCGAAGCCAAGCCAGCAGGGCAAAACACGTCCATGCCGACCAGCTACGAGGCTGGGGAGGCGAGTAGCAAGCTGCACGAGATGCTCAAAGCTCCGCCAGGATCCGTGGCCGAAAAGTTTGCTCGCAATAATGCGAAATTGGTGAGTTCATAGACTGGAGAGCAGAAAACTCTTGGCGATTAGGCCATCTTCATTGCATTGCCTCGCTCTAATTACACTCTTGCTTCTTGCCCTGATCGGCAGTCTCAAAGCTGGCGTCTACCGGCTGATACAAAGAGTCCAAGGGCCACGCTGATTGCCTGTGTGAGCGAAATGCAGGCAAAATGCTTGCGCTCGACGCTCCGTTGTTGACTTGTGCTGGTCTCTTGACGCCAGATGGATACTCGTATCTTGCCCGAAGCGGCCTTTGGACTCAAGGCAGGCGAAGTCAAGGTGCTGCGCTCTGCAGGTGGCCGGGTGCCAGACCTGCTGCGCAGCATTCATCTTGCTCAACATGTTTTGGGCGCCAAGGAAATCATCCTCATGCACCACACCAAGTGTGGTCTTTTGCACGCTAGGGACCAAGACATACGCAAGACGCTCGTCGAGAAGATCGGCCGTCGTGTCAAGCCGTTTGCGGATGTGATGACGTACTTTGGATTCGAGGACCTCCACCAATCTGTCCACGATGACATTGCGCTGCTCAAGAACGATCCGCTGGTCGATACGACGCTGATTACGGGCTGGATCCATGACGTAGATACCGGCAACGTGACTCGCGTGGCGTGAGCAAGGTCCAGCCGACTTCGAGACTTGCTGGAACGTGCTCGGATGTTTGCGGCCCGTGGTAGCGCTCGAGTTGCCGCAGTGTGGATGTCGATGCATGATGTGCGATCGACGCGGAGTGCAGTGGTCCTTTCCCTTGGTCCGCGGCCCGAGCGGCGGTAAGACCCACGGAAAGGGAGCCAGATAGACTAGCGACGACTGCACATATCTGGCCTTCTTTGGCACGGGGCAACAGTGCGCCGACGTTTCGGCAAACGATCTTGCCGACCAATTGGGGGGCGACTACTGCACCAAGACGAAAGTTTGCCCTCCCCGTCTCCGCGATTGCAAATTCCAAAGCACACCCAGTCAGGTTCATCTGCTCACCGCTCATGATGGGTAGCGAGCTCTTCTCGCAATGGTAGGCTGGCAGCTGTCATGCCTCTGCGCAGCTGTGAGACTTGCAGTGTGAAGCGCGCTTTGTATTGGCATCCGAATCGTCGAAGCGAAATGAAATGAACGCTCGGCTCTCGCCGCGCGAGTCCGCGGGAGCCACTCAGACTCGACGCAAAGTCTACCTGCACGGCGCCTCGGTGGCTGCATGGAAGGGGGAGCCAGCTTCTACAGGAACAGACGGCGGTACGCATGGTACACTTACATGTCTATATTTACCTCCCCGGTGTGGAAAGCATGCATGCAGGTACAAATGTCCACTGCACACGTAGCGTGAGCAGAGCTTGATTCGTGATTGATACGCGAGCCCTGCGATCGCTTCCGTGCAGCATGCAGGCGGTCACGATTGCTAGGGGCTCATGTCGTCCATTCACTTGGCTTGCAGCGCTATCTCCGGGCTCTTCTTATGCAATGGTCGATGTTACGAGAGGTGATCACCGACGAGGCTGGACTCTTGCTGACCGTTGCATGTCTCAGTCCTGGGTGCTTATCTCGCGAGCTCTCCCTCGACACTGGACCGCTGTTACGTATTATACCACCTGTCCCGAAGCAGTCTCGACGAGCGAAGAGGTAGCATTACCGAAAGAGCTACCAGACGGCGGCAGTCCATCGGCTCGAGCTTGAAGTTCGGCAAATTGCAAGTGCACGTCCCACGTCGTACGTCCCACAGCCCATGGGCAAGGTATGCCATGACTCTGTCAAGGTCTAGCGAACGCTAGGATCGAGGCAGAGATTTAGATTCTACGGCAAGTCTGACGGAAAGCTCGCGGAGAAGCAGATGCTTCCGCTACGTACAGTACTCGAAACACCACATCGTGATCGCGCTAGTGTAGTGCTTGCTGGTAAGTCCGTTAGCGCGTTAGACTTTCTCCCGTCCACTTTACTTGGCTTGTTGTCTTTGGCAGCTGTTTGTTCGTCAGCCGCGCTAGCCGCACTCGTTGCAAATCGAGTATCCCTAGCAAGTCCGCCGCCTTTGGCCGCTGCGCCGAGCATATGTACCTGGATGGCTTTGTGGAGAGGAAGCCTCGCGGATTGGGACCTCCGCTAGGCTTGTGGAACGATTGCGCCATTTCGTTAGTCGCGCTCCTTTACCACTACACTTGCAGCGGCTGCCGGACAGGTCCCCATCTGCACCCTACAAGCAATCTGAGATCCTGCAAGAATGTACGATCGCGGGGCGGGCACGTCGCGTTATTGACTCTGAGCCGGTTGTAAGAGGATCTATGGTCGTCAGCAAGCCTCGCCCCGTCCGACTTGACTTGACGGTCTACGATTGCTGTTCCAGCCACACCAAGCTTGAAGAAACGGCGACGTGCTGATTGCTTACGCTAGCGGCAAGTCCAACGTCAGTGAGTCAGCAGCAGCAAACGCAGATATGCAGCATCGGCAGCGATGAGACAAGACGCAGGACCGTGGGGCCTTTGAATGTATCAATCTGGCATGTTTCCCATGACGATGCAGCTTTTACATCCGATCTGCACGCTCTCCACGATGCCGGACTCCGCGGATGGCCCATCGCTATCTGCGAGTGAGTGAGTGGCCGACCATGTGTCGTAAAAGGCGTTGCGATGGATGGAGAAAAGTACATGGCGATCACACAGGTCCGAGCGCTGGCATTCTGCAGTACAAATTGCCGATGCGCGTCGACATCCTCGCTCTGAGAGCTTCATTTCTGGAGTACCACGCAAAACGTGAACAACTCCGACTCTCTTGCGGAGGTCTAAGACGATGCCAGCGTTCGCACAACGGTTGGCTCTTTCAGGAACGCCGGCACGTCTGACATTTACCTGGGCAGGTCAGGTGCAGTGCACGGCGCCGGCATGTCGTGAGACGCTTCAAGCCCTGGCGGCGCGAAGAGTGCGCAAGTCCGGTCTAGAATGAAGGTCAAAGCACAAGAAAATGAAAAGCGACCAAATCGCGTCGCTGGGCAGGAGCGATCAAAGCTGTTGCTGCTCACCAATGGAAGCCAGTGCGAGGCTTGTCCCGGGCGCGATCACTTGCGAGCACACCAATCACTTTCCACTAGCACCGAAATCAGTCAGTACCGCTACTGCCCCGACGAACAGCACTCTGAGATGCCGCCCAGACTCTCTCTTGTGCAGTTCTCGTGGGACGGTGCACACGCCACTTGTGTTTGTCGAGTTTTGAAGTGCCTTTGTGCAGGTGTGCCTGGGACGTGATGGTCGTTGCGCGTTATCGTAGCGACGATTACAGATTGATAGGGGCTCGTGCTCAAATCTATCGGCGCAGCTTGTACCCGATGTGTAATCTGGATGCGAGACTCACATAGCCTTGCAGGTCTGCTTGAAGGAGACTCCTTTGTTGGCTTCACGTCAGTGCCTTGGCCACCCTCGCCAACACATGCTCGTCTCTACCTGTCCGCACTTTGTCTCAACAGCCTGACATGCAGCGCGAACGGGATCAACATTATGCGCATGTGCATCGGCACTTTACAGACCGAGTAGTAGTCGCCCAATGGCTTGGTCCGATGCGATTCGAACTCGAAAGGGGAGGCCTGAGCAAATTATAGGGGCAGCGAATTCATCCCGCCGCAGGCAGGCGAGGTCTAGGTCCACCACTAGCGTCGCAAACTCCACGTCTACTGCCCAATTCCCCATCGAGCTTCGCCGTTTCAGGTCTGCCGCTTTGCGAGCATACAAAGACTCGAGGCGCATGCGAGCAGTTCATTTCGCGGATTGCGCTCTGAAGTGATACGAATGGTAGGCAGTCAGCGAGCGTCACTAGTTGCAGTGTCGTGCTATTATCGTCGAATCCCAGGCAGCGCGTCTCTGGCGTCACGCCTGCTCAGACCTTCTTTGGCTGCTCACGGATTTGGAAGAGCCAGACGGCCAACTCGAAGGTCGCCTTGCTGAGCTGCAGCCTAGACCAAGCGACAATCACTGGCGACGTTCCGGCTTCAGGATGAAGAATAGAGCGCAAGTCTACTTGGCAGCTGTGCACGCTCACGATCGGTCGCCTTGCGATGAGGGCCACGCTTGGGTCCTGAGCATCTTCTTGTTCGAGTCTTAAGTAGAGCATCTTCTTGTTCTCATGTCGCTCGATGCATCCACCCCTCCACCCGCAGCCTACCAAAGGCTTTGACGTCAATTTGCTCGTCTGTTCAACGCTTTCAAACCCACACATGACAACGATGGACATTCTAGGTGAGTATCGGATGTGCCGACGTGCGTGCAGCCGCCATGCTAAACTTGCGCGTGCATTCGTCATCCGTATTCTCGGCACTTTTGCAGAGCTCGTGCATGACGATCATCGAACCGAGGCGCGTCCGTTCGAATGCGGCTTCAAGGGATGCTCCAAAGCCTTTTCTCGGTGCGTTCGAATTGAAAGCGATGACGATGCGCCACGCTCACAGCAGCTGCTTCTACTCGACGACAGCCGCTCTGACCTGGCGAGGTGAGCGTGTTCAGAACCGTGCGGGACGATCGTGCGTGCACCGTCTGACGTGTTGCGTGCAACTTTTTGGTCTGCCAGGCACACACGTATTCATCAAAATTATCGACCATACCGCTGCTCTTGGAAGAAATGCGGCAAGACGTTCATACAACGCAGCGCCCTGACGGTTCATATGCGTGTGCACACGGGAGAGCGTCCACACCAGTGCAAAGATTGTGACAAGGCTTTGTGAGTGGAGCTACGAGTCTCCATCTCGAGGGGGCAGCGCTGAGTATGAACCGTCGGCTGCCCCACCGCTAGTGCCGATTCGAGCTCTCTGGCCCGTCATCGCCGCATTCACACCGGTCGTCGACCCTACAAGTGTCTCGTCGAGGTGAGTGTCTGTCTGCTACACGAAGAAGCGCTCGACTGCTGACACCCAGTCGCTTTTCTCTAGGGATGCGGCAAGACATACTGTCGCAAGACGACGCTCACCAAGCACACCCGACGTAACCATCCCACCGAGGCCGTTCAACAAAGGCAACTTCTCCGGGATCGCCACGTCGTAGGTACTCAGAGTGCCGTCAAGCCGACCAACCCTGCAGTGGTCCTCTCGCCCTCAAATTGGTCCGGTGCTTACGGCCAGGTACCCTATGGAGCTTCTTCGCTTGAGCAGCACATCAACACGCACAGGCAATTCAACCCAGCCGCTGTGACCAAAAATTGGGCCATGCAGAGTCCAGCAAGCGTCGGCATGAGCAGCGCTGTCAGTGACTCGCGCGGCGACATGGCACTGGGCATAGCTTTGCATCCAACACCAGATGACCGACGAGACTCGACGGTGTCGAGCGTCGATGCGATGGCGGCCAGCCCGTCGGCGATGCGCGCTCGAGAGCACATGGCTAGCAACGGCCTACATCTGCTCTCCGACGGTCGAGTCTATGGTCTGACAACCGACGCTCACACGACGCCAAACGGATACCGCGTAGCCACTCCAGGAGGTCAGCAGCAAGGACTGTTTCATTCTTATGACGACAATGGCGCCCGCTATCAACATCATGATCAGCTCACCGCTTTCCTGCAAGCGCCGTCCGGCACGTTCGGAAGCCAAGTGCACTCCTATCATCGAGCTGCTCAGCTTGGCAATCAACAATACAATTACGTGCAAGATGCTGCTCATGCGCAGCCAGTCGGACAAGGTGCTCAGTTTGGCAACGTCTTTCAGCAACATGGCCAGGATGTGAATCAACTCGAAGCGGGCTTGCACACGCCCATCAACCGCCACCGCGGTAGTCTGCCGGACCCAGCCTACACAGGTGGCAGCAGCGATAGTCATCCATCCCTTGCGACCGACATGTCTTCCAGACCCTCCACCGAGCCACAGACGCCCGTCTTCAACACTGGCCCCAGACTGTACGGATATGGCCCGAATGAAGAGGAATCGGATCGCCACTCGAGCGATGCTGGTCACTCTGCGCTCACCAACGACTCTACGCTGACTCAAGCCTTCAACGCCGCCTCGCTAGGCATCTCAAGCAGCTTGTTGACTCCGAACTATCTAGAGACCGACAAGACCAGCAGCACTTTTCCACCACCGTACGCGCCAGACATTCAGAATACTCAGCGAGGTCAAACGCAAAACGAACCACCACTTCTTCGTTTGCACTAGATCGTCCTCTGACGCAAGCCCTTTTTGCAAAGGAACGTGATATTCAGTTACATTGTGCTCGACGCACATCTCTCCCTCCCCTCTTTCAAAGCGCAGCATCGGCATCGCGACATTCTAAAATTTGCATTCCATGATTTCCCGTCGACTAGCTAGCTGTACATGTCCCCCTCGTCACCTATGCTTCGCGTATCACGCGCTCCTATTACATCTCAATTCAGACCTCTCGCATGCGAAACACACACACACATCGACGACGTACCTTTCTGGCACCGCAATTCATATTGGCAACATTCTCACGGATTTTCATTATTCGATCGTATCGGCCCCATTCGTCGCCGCGGGCTTCGCTCATGCTGAGTGTGCTTTGCGCGCAGGAACCTCTTGCAGCTAGCATCGCGCAACGTACGGCGGGGAACCCTACGACGTGCTGCTTCGCGAGGGGCTTTTTTTTTTCATGCGTCGGAATCCGAGACGCTCGCCTCATATGACGTACGCATCGCCTGACTCGTGACTGGCAGACTGATGAGAGTCGATCGTGTCTGCCCCATCACACGCCTATACCTTTCTATCAGGCGCGCCCGAGGCATACAGCTTCGCACACCTCGACTTGTAGCCGTCGCAGCCCGTGATGACTGCGGGGCACAGTGTGACCTGTCCGCTCGAGCGATGAAGCCCAGGAGAGTTGGGCGTGGCGCGGCTATCTGACGCAGACTTGCTGATCAGAATCACGACGTATTCATGCAGCAAGCAACATTTTCGATTCGGTGCTTCAGGATTGTGATTGGCAATCCGTCTTCACTACACAGCTGTCTCGAGTGAGCGTCGTTTGATCTGCATATTTGGAAGAAACGGTTGGTGCAGCGGCGGTATTTCGCGAGGCCTGCGCAGGCTTCAGAGCTCACTGGGGTGGAGGAGCGCGATGCTCGTCAGCGCGACAAACCCTGCTCACGGCCGATGCCCCCCCCCCCCCCCCCCCCCCCCCCCCCCCCCCCCCCCCCTCCCGCACGCGCAATCGGCTCGACTTACAAGACGAGCGTTGACAATGTCCACAAATTCGGGCTTGAGGGAAGCGCCTCCAACGAGGAAACCGGAAATGTCGGGCTGAGAAGCTGAAAGAGATGGGGTTGGGGGGGCGAGCGAGAAAGCGACAGCGATGGACAAGGTGAGCGTCTGCGTCTGCGCATACATGCCCGCAACACAAACTGCTGCCCAGCGTTCGATTCGCATTCGACTCACCCAGCTCCTTGCAGTTCTTGGCGGCTACGGATCCGCCGTAGATGATGCGCAGAGCCTCTCCAGCTTGAGAGCCCAGCTTATCGTTGGCCCACTTGCGAATGGCAGCGTGAACCTCTTGAGCCTGCATGGAAAAAGAGGGGGCGAGGGTTGTGAGATCGCAAAGCTTTCCATGCGAGCGCTTCGTCTGCGGACGCGGCAAACTCACCTGCTCTGCCGTCGCTACCTTGCCCGTTCCGATGGCCCAAACGGGCTCGTAGGCCACGACGATCTTGCTGGCAGGTTGCAAAAAGAACCGTCGTGAGCGTTGTGAATGCGGGAATTCGAAGCGCACTGGACAGGACTAGACTGCTCACCTCCAATCGCTAATCTGCTTGGCAACAGCATCGAGCTGACGCACAACGACGTTTATGCTCTCATTCTTTTCCCTCTCGGCCAAAGTCTCGCCTACGCAGAGGATGACGCTGAGACCCTGTTCCAATCCAGCTTTGGTCTTTTCAGCCACATCATCGTCCTTCTCCCCGAACAGTGTTCTGCGCTCAGAGTGACCCAAGATGACCCAAGGGATACCAGCATCCTTGAGCTGCGTGACGGAGATTTCGCCTGTGAACGCTCCGGATGCCTTGTGGTAGGCGTTTTGAGCAGACACGCCAATCTTGGATCCGCTCAGCAGCTCCTTGGTCAGCAGGAGGTGAAGCGCGGGAGGCGCAACAACGACCTCTGTGGGTTGTAGGCCAGGGGAGTAGAGGCGAGGGGGGTAGGGAGCAAAAAAGTCCTCTTTCCGTCAGCCTTGCTGTTGCTGTCTCGCATAGAGCTAGCTGTCTCGCATAGAGCTGGCTGCCCCTCGTGTGACGCGAACACTCTCACTCTTCCACCGCTCCCATTCTCACCACCCACTCCCACTCTCACCACTCCCACTCTCATCACCCACTCTCACCACACACTCACCAGCCTTGGGATCGAGTTGAGCGCTCTTGAGAATGTCGATGAGCTTCTTGGTGCTGTCCAGCGTACCGTTCATCTTGTAATTTCCTCCCACAAAAAAGGTGCGAGCAGCCGACATGATGTGCTGCTGCTATTGCTGCTGTTGTTGGTGGTGGTGGTGTTTGGGTAAAGTTGCGAGCTGCAAATCTTGTCGCGGCGGTGCAGTGGTGGTGGTGGTGGTGGTGGTGGTGGTGGTGAGTCGTTTGAGTGATGGGGGTTGTTGGTGATGGAGAAAGCAGATGATGCGCTCGCTCGCTCGCTCGCCGCCTTCCTTCTCCTCTCTGGATGAAGCGCGGGCGGGCGGGCAGGCAGGGGCGAGTGGAGGGCTTTTTTTGGTCACACGCAGCAGCGGGGTGCACTGTAGGTGCTCACATGCAGCAGCAGCTATACATACACTCACTCACTCATCACACTCATACAGCATAGGCGCAAAGCTCATCGCGGCTTTCAGCCCCAACCAAAGCTGCTCGTGACTCAAACTCTCTTTGCGCGCCCACCCGGCACAACAGTCACGAGTCCGAGCAACCGAGATGAACCGAGCGCGCGCATGCATGCATCAGCGATAGCAACGAGCAGCAGCAGCAGCAGCAGCGATCAAGGGGATCAGCTAGGATCAAGAAGACGTGATGTTCGAGATCACGTGACGTGTTGGCATGTGGTAAAGAATTCAAGATTCGCATGCTTGATTTGATTCCAATTCAAGATTCAATTTACAAGGGAAGCGCAAAAGATCCAACCGAACGACGCGCGCACCACAAATCACGCAACCCCACCACAATCAAGAATCAAACGTCCAATCGCTCAAGCAACTCCTGAATGCACCTCAACAACCAGGAGAGCGACGGCAAAGCAGGCTAAGCTACGCTACCCTGCCCTCGCAATCGTGAATCGTCGCAATGTCCTGGCCAAGCTTGTTGACGCCGGTGCTATTCAGCGGAACGGGTGAGGGACTGTACCCGCTGTGCGACTCGACATATGACCAGGCGCAAGGAGAAGCGTCGACATCGGCCAGAGGCGGAGGCGGAGGCGCGAGCTTGCGACCGCTTAGCAAGGCGCTGCTACCGCTAGCCAACAGACCGGTAGCGGCGTACGCACTGCAAAGCATCCTCACCTCCCTGCCCGACTGTCGCTACGCCATCCTATTTGCTCCGTGCGCCGAGCACGCCGACATCTCAAAGACGCTGCAAGCATACAGGCTCCTCCTGCCCCCCTCTCATCGATCCAAGCAAGCATCTCTGCAGCCCAACAATACTCGCACTGGAGCGAAGCAAGCGCAAGCGCAAGCGCAGTCGCAGTCGCAGTCCAACTCCATCGGCATTCACATCGTCGACGGCTTGAAAGTGCGTCCGGACCGATCTCCTAGTCAGCTGGACCATGCCGCCGCTTCCTCCCTGCCAGGTCTGCCTACATCACGCGCTAGCGATACCTTTAAAGTCCATCTCTTGCCCCTTGGGCCCTATGAAAAGGAGCTGGCTGGGGGTGGATCAGCAACAACCCTGCAGACAGATGCGGCGAATGATGATAATGATGATGACGACGACGACCACGACGACGACGAGGAGGAGGCAAAGGAGAAAGACTATAGAAGGATTCCAAAGCTCGGAACTGCAGAGCTGCTCAGGTGGGCTTTTGAGTTGGGCAAGGTGGAGGTTAGTGTTTGAGATTTTGGTGCGCGTGCTTGCGTGCGCCCTCGGCCATCAGCTGATGCACACGCCTCCCTCGTCAGTCTGATCCCCTCGTGCTTCCCATCGATCTGCTCAACCCGTATTCACCCCTCACTCGCCTCATTGCCGCCCACATCGAAGCCGGCATCGGATCGATCGCACAGGATGAGGATGCGGATCAAATTGCAAAACCAGCTCTGACATGCATGCTGTACGAGGCAGGAGCTGGCGATGGCACGGGCAAGGAGAGAGAAAAGGAGGGTGAGTGCGCGCGTGGTGAGAGCGCTCGCGAGCGCACGGCCGTCTGATCATGCTCGTCTGCTCCCGCACATCCTTCCAACAGGCCCAGCAAAGCTCCTTTGCGCTTACTCTGCAGACTCTTTCAAGCAAGAGATGGGTCACTGTCTATCATCCCCAGCCTCGTCACTCAGCTCTTCGACGGACGCAGTGTGGGGCTCTTTGCGCTCTTCTCATCGCTTGCTCCACCTCTCGCACTTATCCGATAATGAGGATGGCCTAGCACTACGCTGCGCGGTCGCGCAGCGAACCAATAAGCTCAGAGTGAGCACCAACTTGCTGGACAGTCACATTTACATCTTGGACAAGAGAAAAACGGAGAGGCTGCTCAATGCTAGAAAGGCGCTGACCAGTCTGAGAGAGCACGTCGTGCCTCTGCTGATCAAAGCTGGCTATCAGAGGGGGCTGTGGGACAAGGCTGTGAGGTCTGGAACGGATGCGAGGCAAGACGCGAAAGAAGACGCAGACGACGAATTTGGCGATGGGGATGCTGCCAAGCCTCTGCATCCCTTGTCGACTGCATTGCAGCAGAGCAGCGTTTTGATACATCCCAATGCTGCATCGGTGCTCGGCGGTCGATCGACGGCGGGAGGCTCGAAGCGCGACGGATCTGCATCGAGAGCTGCATCCTCAATCACCTGCGTCGCCCTCATCCAACGGCTCGATGCGCCGTCTGACTATGGCGCGCAAGCAGCTTCACCTGCAGCAAAGGAGCGCAGATTCTTTGCCAGAGCAAACACGGTGCCGACGTTTCTGGAGTGCAACCGTTGGGTGAGTGTTCTGCCGTCTCGCCAGCTCCTTTTGAGCAAGCGATCCAACGATGCCTCGTCGCGCCCCCCCTTTCTTCCGCAGCTCCTCAAAGCTCTATCGTCACCCAATAGCTTGCCGCAAGGTTTCGTGCTGCCCATCTCGACGTTTGAGCCAAACTTCATCGAAGCGCAGCAAATCAACCCCTCGGCGCAAGTCTCAACAGACACCATTCTTCCATTTGCTCCGCGTTTCGCTTCGGATGCTGCGGGTTCGGAGACGTTTGCGGGTGCTTCTTCTTCCAGCAAGCACCAATCGTTGCTGACGCTCGGCGACCGCTGCGCGCTCAAAAAGTGCATCGTTGGACCGGGATGCGCGATCGGCAAGGGCGCAAAGCTGACGGGCTGCGTGTTGATGCAGGGAGTCAAAGTTGGGGACAAGTGAGTGCCGCATGGATTGTGCTGGCGTACGGGCGCGCTCGCGCACATTGTCACCTGCTGACACGAAAAATGCGCCCCGCGCGCGCGCGCGCGCGCGCCAGCGTCAAGCTGGACTCGGTCATTCTTTGCCCAGGTGCCACGATTGGAGACAGGTGCAACCTAAAGGATTGCGATGTGGCCACCGGCGTTCACGTTCTGCCTGATACGCAGGCAAAAAACGAAAAGATCACTGTCGGAGCGGCAGGCGGCGGATCGACCGCAACGACCTCTGCACTTAGTCTATAATCGCGCACGCGCGTTGTAATTGCTCCGCATCCGCGCCAACGTGATTCTTTTTGTGTGTATCTGATCAATTGTGACGCCATACACGCCCGCGCTCATGTAAGCACAGGTACATCGTTAGAAGATGGAAAGCGAATGGGGAAAGGAAGAGAGAAGTTTCTACAGGGCTGCAGCGAATCCGGCGAGTCGTTGAACAATTTACGGCCTGCGAGGCGGAGGCGGCGGCAACCTCGCACCACCACCGGATCCTGCAGCGGAAGGCTTGGGAGGAGCAGGAGGTTTGCCTGGCTTTGCGCCAGGTGCGGGCGGTGGACCTTTTCCGACGCCGCCGCCGCCGCCGCTGCTGCTGCCGCCACCACCACCGCCGGCTGCACTAGCTGGAGGCGCTTCACCTCGCGCTGCTGCGGCCTCGGCCTTCTTTTTGGCCAAGACGGCTGCGAATCCTCCGGGTGCGCCCATGCCGGGCATCACTGCTACTGGCGCTGCGCCCGCATCTGCCGTCATGGCCGTTGGCATCTCTGAGCGTTTCATGCTTCCCACATTGCTCGTCGTGGGTTTGGGCTTGGGCGCGGGTGCTGCTGCTGCTGCTGCCGCTGCACCGTTCGCGAAAGCGGGTTTGGCAGCAGCCGTGACCGGCTTGGGTGCACCAAAGCCGGACGAAGTCGTACCTGCAGCCGCGGGGGCTGGTGGTGGCGCTCTTTTCGTCGGCGGCGGCGCCGGAGGCGGGGCAGCTTTCGGCTTGGGAGCTTGCTTGATCAGCTCGAGGTAGTTTGAAGGAGCCCAGCCCTCGATGCCATTCTTCTTGACCAGCCACCAACCATTCTCCTCCTTTTGCGTCACTTCCACCTCTTCATCCTTTGCGAGCGACATTTCTCCATCCTGATCCGTATCAAAGGCGTACAGGACGAGATACTTTGGTACCGCGGGCGGGGGTGGTGGAGCAGCAACCGATGCGCGTTTGGGGGCCGCGGCTCTGTTCGAGGAGCCGTTCGTTGTGGGAATGCCAGCAGGTGCAGCTGGCGCCGCCGCTTTCCTGCCGCTGGGAAGCGTCGCTGGCGTAGGTGTCGGCCTGGGCACAGCGCGAGGTTTGGCGACGCGGTTGGCATTCGATGGCCCGCCGGCTCGAAGCAGCTTGCCAGACGTGATCGGTCTGACCAAGCCGGGTTTCTTTTTGGCAGGTGGCTTGCTCAGACTGCTGGGTGCCTCTCCTGAAGCGACCGTCACAGTAGAGCTCTTGTACACATCCTCTCGCTGCACCGCCTCATCCTTTTGAAACTTGACAATCTTTTTCTTGTCCTTGCCCGTCGAGTGCTCCAGCGCGTTCGATACGATCACATTGACGGCACCCGAGGTGCGCTGCAAAAGGTGCGTGGTGAGCTCGGTCTTGAAGTGCGTGTGAAATACGGGATCGGGCTCCGGCGTGCCGGATACGTTGAATACGATCCAGTCATCGCGAAGAGCGGAAAGCCCAACGGATTGGATGCTGCCAAGCACGATGCGCCTTTCGCACGTCGTTTGCGGCTGTTTGTTGACAAGCTGAGTGACGAGAAAGTATGCCGCCTTGTCCGTCAGGACAAAGAAGCGCGGCGAGGGTTTGCTGGATCGACCGAGGCGGGAGACGAGAATATGGACGCGCGCAGAGAAAGCTACATCTTCGGTGCTCGCCATGCCCGACGCCCTCTTGAGCATCTCACCCTCGGCGCTGCTGCCGCCGACGTCCAGATAATCACCAGTGAATCGACGCATGCTGATGAGGCTGAAACGTCTGCGCTCCTTTCGGCTCGCGAGCATCTGGTGACCGTAATCTCGTAGCTGCACCAGGGCAAGTCTCGATGCTTGGGTGCGCCACACGCGCTGAATCCTCCGCGCACACTCGTTCTTGTACCTCATGTAGTTACGAAAGGCCCTCTGAATCATGCGAGCCTTGTTGTTCCAGTACTCTGTTCTCATCTTTTCGAGAGCGAATAGCGTCTCGGGGCTCTTGATGAAAGCCTTTGTGACGCCCATTTGCCATTCCTCGTTGGCTATGCCAGTGTCTGTCAGGATGCGCTCGCAACCACTCCGCGCGTCCCCTTGCCAAGTGTACTCGCCGGCATAGGAAGTGGCAGGCGACAGCAGGTAGAAGCGCTCGACCAGTCTCTCGAAAGTGGATCTGTATGCAAACCCTGCGCGACGGACGCGAATATTTTCTGGGGGGGGAGAGGAGGTGCGAATATGAGGAGGAGAGTGCCTGCAAGAGATTAGGCGGCAGAGACTTACCAGCAAGAGCGAGGTAGACGGCTTGTTCGAGCACGCGAGCTGTATCATAATCCTTTGGACTTTTTGTCTCGTTTGGCTTGATCGTCCGAATATAGTGCGGCTCGGCTTTCATGAGAGTGTCGACAAGGTCGGTGGCGCTAGCCTTGATGCGGTCACCAGCAGTAGGCGGTCTCTTTTTGCTGTTTGGATCAGGGCGCTCAGAGAAGAGATTTCTCAAAAAGCCGTTGCTGGATGTGTCGACCAAGTCGAGAATGTCCTTGGCAAGAGCATCTCTGTTCTTCTCGGCCAGACCGCCTATCGTGTAGCTCACGTCTCCAGCGTAGTGCCTGATGGTGAAGCGAGATCCCCTAGCTTCAAAGCGCGGATTCGAGGTGAGCGCGCTTGCTCTTTGCATAAACGCGTTGTCTGCTGCAGCGGGGTCTGCATGCGCAGTCGCACCAGCGTCGTTGAGCGTGGCAAAGATTCCTGGCTTTGGTCGTACGCCTTCTATCAGTTCGCAGACGATTGCGTTGTCAAAGTATGGAATGGGCTTCCATTGGATTTGCTCGGCGTCGTATTCTCTGTCGTGGGGGAGCGCGATGAGCGCCGGGGCGGAATCAAGGCGAGTGCGGTCTGCAATCACTCACTCTTGCTCCTTGCGCAGCACCAGTGCGATGAAGATTTGCTGCAGCTTTTCGTTGACAAAGTTGCTGCAGACGGCGAGGCGCGGGGGATGAGCCGTGCGAGTCGTGTGGCTGAGCGCTCTCCTGCATACTCACATGCACAACTGTTCAAACGAATTTTGCTCGAAGATTTCGAATCCGTAGCTGCGTGCGTGGGCGCGCAAGCTCCATCAGCGGCGCTTGCGACGGGAAAGCTTGCACGTCATGCGCGCCCACTCACATGTCCAGAATGCCAATCATGTTGGACACTGCACCACGAGGGGCCATACTGGTGTTGATTCTGGCCACGAGCCAATCGAAAAGATTGTTGTAGATGGCCTTTGCCAAAGCATCTCGCACAGCTCCAGCTTGTGCGGGGTTGAGAGGCGACTCGTAAACGGAACCTCTTCTGCCCACGCCTCTTTGCGTTTCGACAATCTTTTCCGTCAGCGCTTTCGTCACTGCAGCAGAGTCCACCTCCAGCAAGTAGGCCACAAAGTCTGGCACGCCCGGATCGCTTATTTCCGCATTGCCTTGCGCGTTTTCCCTCTGCCGGTCGCGCGGACGGATCAGCAGGGGATTTGTGTGTGCGCGCGAGCGAGCGGGCGAGACTCACGAAGACGGCATTGCCCAGCCAGAGGATGGAAGCGAGCATGCGGATTATGTCATTTTGCTCCTCACCCGTCAGTCCGATGGTGTTCATGGCGTCTAGGGTGCTGTTGAAATCGGCCACATCGTTGATGCCCTGCACGTCCAGACATTTCGACTTGCTCGTATATGCGTACGCTTCGGGTCCTTGAATGCCAAAGTATTCCCTCTGAGAGTCGTTGGCTCCCTTTGTCAGTTGGTAAAAGATGTGAAAGTTGCGCTCGTCTCGGATTTGCCCAACCACTCGGCTCTGGATGAAGGGCGCAGAAGACAAGAATCAGATCACTCGATTCGCGCGGCCGCCGCATCAGGACGCACCTTTTCGAGCAAAAAGTTTCGAATCGAAGCTCCAGTCGGTGCGCCTTGCTCGTCGTGCATGATCTCCAAGAACTTGCCCTGCGAATGCGCGCTCGCGCGTCAGAATGGCCGCACTCTTTGGTCCAATAAGAGCGAGAGCGGTCACTCACGTGCCTACTCGAGTTGTTGTTCCTAAGCGTTTTTGCGCATCCGAAGCTTTCGAGCAGCGGGTTGGTAGCCAGCACCATCTCCTTGATGTCTTGGATATCGCGCGCACCCTCTGCACTGACGGCAGCAATGTACTGCATGATGCGCTTTGCAGCTTCCGTCTTTCCAGCGCCGCTCTCTCCGGTGATGATGACGCACTGATTCTCCTTGTATGCTTGCATGTTGTAATAAGCAGACTCTGCAATGGCAAACACGTGCGGCGACATTTCCAACCTGTTTTTGCCTCGATAGGATGAGAGCGTGTCTTGGCCGTAGATGCCCAGGTCTCTGAAAGGATTGACAGAGATGAGCACATTGCCAATGTACGTCTGCGGCGCGGAGCGAGTTGAGAGGCGCAAACAGTGTCAGCAGGGGCGCGAAGCGAAAGCGCATACATGCCGCCCGCCACTGGCTCACGTAAATCTCTGCATTTTGAAATCGCTTGTGCAGATTATCATTGACGGCTTCGTTGGATACTTTTGAGAGGAGCGTCATGTCGCTCACGCCCACTTGCGGCTTCTTGAAGCCTTCCCTCCAATCCGCCTTGGCCACTCCTCCGCCTCCCTTCGAAGCGCCTCCCTTGGAAGGCGGCGGCTTGCTGACCCCACCTGCCTTTTTCCCACCCGCTTTCTTGGAGATTGCCATGATGGGCGGTGGCGGGGACGTGCGTGGGTGTGGGTGTGCGGCTGCGAGTTCGGGATGATGCGTGTGAGCGTGAAGATGGGTTCAACGGTTGAGTGGCTAATGTGGTGTGTGCGTGCGTGCGCACCTCGAGTGAGGGGGTGTGATCGCTGGGAAGCACTCAGCACTCCCCGCCTGATGCCCGCTCCTGACTGCGCGCGGTGCAGCATGCACCGCGCGATGATCGCCATCTCTGCTAGCTGCTGTGCGCACCGACGTCGCATGGGCGCGATAGCGGTGCAGCATGTGATCATCGACGATATCGCACGCACACGCAAAAGGCACACGCTGGCATCACGTGATGCGCAGAACGCGTTGGCTCTGACGCGCACGCACGCGCAAGCAACATCAAACGCGAGGCGGCGCAGTCAAGAGTGCGAGTGCTCATCACTTGCAATCATCTCACCCACCATCACCAGCGTGACCGCGCAGGCGCAACCGCAACCGCGTGCACACACGCATACACATACACGCACACACACACGCACACACACACACACATACACACACACACACACACACACACACACACACACACACACACACACACACACACACACACACACACGCACGCACACCATGGACGTTCAATTATCTACGCTGCAGTCCACTCTGGCTGCCATTTCCTCCTTGCACGCCTCTCACGCCTCTTCCCAGAAACGTCCCACGCCATTCACCTCGGCAGTGCTCAATCTGGAAAGGCACGATGTGCTGAGGTACATTCGCGACGCCGATCCGCTCGATGCTGCGCTTTTTGTTTATCCGCCCATGCCCGAGCTGGTGAGCAGCGGAGGAGAAGGCGCTTCGACTGGCGCCGAAAGGGCGGGCACGTCGCGCTCAGGCACTCTGATTGGCGCCGAAAAGGCGGGCAGGTCACGCTCGTCTGCGACGAACAGCGCGTCGACGTCGACGACGACTGTGATGACGGATGACCCCACTCAGCTGCTGGTGCCGCGCCTGCCAGAGCCCAAGCAGTTTCTTCCACCCACGCCTCTTCGCGCAACGGCATCTGAGCGCAGCAACTACAGCGCCAAATCGCTGCTCCACGCTGCAAAGAAGCTGGTGGAGCTGCATCATCATCACGCTCCTCGCGCGCGAAAACACATTCAAGCGCTGGAGAAGCACAGAAAGTCGCTCGTGTCGAATGCAGAGAAGCTCAAGAGCGAGATGGAGCGTGCGCAAGTCGAGGTGGATAGGCTGACCAAGCTTGGCAAGCAGGGAGGCGCGCAAGCTGCAGTCCCAGCACCAGCTGCGGTCGCACCAGCAGCAGTAGCAGCAGCAAACGACCCTGCCCACGCATCGACGTCTGAGCAGAATGAAAAGGAAGCGCGCGAAAGGCTGGTGAAGTTGGAGGAGGAGCACGACAAGGAGGAGATGGAAGTCATGGCCCTGCAGGAGATGCACAAGGATCTGCAAGATAGGGTGAGTGAGGCTCGCACTCGCGCTGCGGACGCAGGAACGCAAGTTTTCAGCTTTTATGCTGACCGCGTGGCACCGCGCTCGCTTTGCTGTGTGCGTCAGCGCGCTGCATTGGTTCGCACACGCCAAGCGCAGGCTCGTGCGAAAGCGGCAGCGACGGCGACGGCGACGGCGACAGCAGGGCGAGGAGAAACGACGGCATCCAGGAGCGAAAGCAGCGTCATGGAAACGTCGGACGAGGCGGACATGACGGTGCGCGCGCAGGATGAGCAAGACTCGACAATGTCAGCATCGGGAGCAGATCTGGACGACGCATCCATCTCTAGAGCAGAGCCGGAATCTTCGGATGAGTTGGAGCGCGTGACGGAGAACATTTGGACGGCGATGGGCGATGTGCTGAGGTGCCTAAAGCCGGAGTCCGAGTCCGCGCCATTTGCAGTCACGTTGAAGCTGCTGCAGTCGCTGGTCGGGGGCGCGCGGGCGGTAGTCTCGAGCCATCAGCCCGGCGGCGGCGACACTAGCGTCAATAGCGTAGCGACGGGAACGACGGCCACATCGGTTTCGGGAACAGGGAGCACCGCGTCTGCGCCTGCCACGCTGTCCGTCACTGCACCCACGCCCACGACGATGCACGCCTGCTACATTCTGAGCAGCATGCTCAGCTCGCCTGCTCCGCATGCTCTGGACATGTCGGCGCTCAAGAGCAATGCCAACGATTGGTGGGCTGCCAGCGGCAGGGAAAACTTTGTCAAGGGCGGTGGTGCTGGTAATGCGGAGGGCATGGACGAGAGTGGAGAGAGCTTGACCACAAAAGCCATCTACCAGCTCGTCGCTCAGCGCATCGTCAGACCCAAACACGTGGGCGGTGGAAGGATTTTGAGCTTCGCTTGAGGTCGATGCTGCTGCTGCTGCTTGTTGTAGTGTATCTGTTTGCGCGCAAATCGATCGAGTCGTGTGTGCGTGTGGCCTGGTGAACATGAGCTGTTGCTGCGTGATGGGAAGGGGCGTTGACGCAGCGCGGGGTTCGGCTTGCGCGCGGGAATGCGAGTGCGCGACAGTCACGTGGGCGCAGCCGAGTGTGCGCGCGCCGATTTTTGTTGCACAGCCAACATCCGCCTCGCGCTGCGAGTTTGAGCCTCGAGCCCCCCCCACCCCTCGAGCATCCATCCCACCCTCGAGCATACGATACGATCAACTCCACAAATCTGCCCGCCTCGCCGCTCGCCGCTCGCGACTCGGGACTACATCTAATCTTGAATCTCGCCCCTACGACCGCCCACGCGACCGCGATCGCTCTCACGCCTCCCGATGAAGTTGATTTCGCGACACATTGAGCGCGATGGCTCGGGCAGGGTCACCATCGTGCCAGAGGAAGAGTGAGTGGCGGGATGGTGTGTGTGTGTGTATGCGTTCAGAGGGCGCGCAAGCTCACAGTTTACTGCGCACGCACACGCACACGCACACGCACACGCAAGCGAGGACATGTATCATCTGTACAACCTCGTCGAAGTGGGCGACAATGTGCGGGCTGCAGCGGTGCGGAGGGTGCAATCGGAGAGCAATACCGGATCCATCGAGAGTCATCGAATCAGGACGACGCTGACGTTGAGGGTGGAGAAGCTGCAGTTCGATGCGTCTGGCAGCAGCGCAGCCGTCGTAGATCCAGGAGCAGCGTCGGGTGGTGCGGGTGGTAGCGGGGCGAATTCAGGAACAGTCACTCCGTCAGGCGACGCTGCGCCAGGATTATCGGCGCTCGGTGGCTCGTCTGGTCAGGGTGCGACGCTTAGCGTGAGCGGACGAGTGGTGGAGGAGAACAAGCACGTCAAGATGGGCGCTTTCCATACGCTCGACATTGAATGCGGTAGGTCTGTAGGCATAGACAAGCAAAGATGGGATAGCGTGCATCTCGAACGGCTACAAGAGGCGGGCGATGCCAACAATCGAGCGGAAGTGGGTGCAGTGGTGATGGGCGAAGGTGAGTGGGCGGTGTGGACGTGGCTGGCGTGGGGTGGAGAGGGTGGCCCGCTCTTACGTCTCTCACTGTCACCGCTTCTCTTGCCAGGCACGGCAGTGGTGTGCTTGCTCACCTCTTCGATGACGCTGGTCAGGCAGCGCATCGATGTGGCGCTACCCAGAAAGCACAAATCGCTCGCAGCTTCGGCGCACGAAAAGGCTGTGCTAAAATTCCATCAGCAGGTCTACACTGCCGTGACGAGATTGCTGGGCTTGCCGGCGATACGCCTCATCATCCTCGCAAGTCCCGGCTTCACAAAGGATACCGTGTACGACTATCTGTTTGCCGAGGCGACGAGGAGGGGCGACAAGCTGTTGACGGGCAACGAGGTCAAACGAAAGTTTTTGAGGGTGGCGTGTGCCAGCCCTCATATTCACAGCTTGATGGAGGTGCTCAGAACGCCAGAGGTGAGCAAAAGCGCGCACACGGTCGCGAATGTCTCGCTTGACGTGCTGACGGCATGCTGGGCGCGCGACAGGTCTCGTCGCAACTGTCAGACACCAAATTCGCCCGCGAAGGTCAATTGCTGGACAAATTTCAACGGACATTGGCATCGGACGAGCTTCGAGCGTGGTACGGAGAAGAGCACGTCATGCTGGCAGCGTCAAGAGGCGCCATTGGCTCCTTGCTGATCTCTGATGGACTCTTTAGATCTCCTGATCCAGCGCGGCGCAAAACGTTTGTGCAGCTAGTGGAGGATGTCAGATCGGCTGGCGGCGAGGCAGTCATCTTGTCCGGACTGCACGAGAGCGGCAAGACGCTGAATGGGCTGACGGGCATCGCTGCCATCTTGCGCTTTCCTTTGGACATTGAAGTGGTCGAGGAGGAAGAGGGAGGGGAAGCGCGGGCGCGGGCGCGGGCAGAGACCGAAGAGAGGTGACGAGGCGCAGAGCGAACTTTGCAATCGATATTATCATTACCTCTACGTGTACGTTGTGTCGTGATGCGCGTTGCCCAGGAAAGATGGCGCGACCCTCTGACTCCCTGGCGCGCTTCAAAGGAGTCCAGGAAAGATCGCTTTGCGCTCTGCAGGGTACCTGCCACCCTTTCCATCTCCCTGCACGCCAAACTTGGCGCGGTACCAAGCGTGGCCGTTGAGCGCGCGAGGTAGCATGGCGGTGATTTCAGAGAGGACAAAGAGAGCGGGAGGTGCGCTCAGCAAGAGCAAAGGGTATGCCCACCAGACCAGAGGTGGAGAGGTGTTGGCGCGGGAAAGGGGAGAGATGGCAGAGAGCGAGAGGGCGCCGACGGCGTAAAAAGACCATTCGGTCCCTGCGGGCGTAACAAGCGTCCAGTTCAGCATCCCACATGGTCAGCGTGCCAACGAGTCACTCACACTCGCAGAGGTAGTTGGGAAAGCTGATGTAACTGTACAGCCCACCGTTGGGGATCTCGTACTTTGGCGGCGCGCTGCTGCCCCTCTTCTCCACTGCCTTGCTCGCTGGGTCTGCCTGGCCCGCCTTTGGTCTTCGAATGTCCATGAGGATTTCGTCGTGGTAGACGTTGCCAGCAAAGCCCACAGCCCAACCGATTACACCCATCCAGAACAAGGGGCTGTACAGCGCAGACTCGGGCAAGAGGCCAGGAGAAGCGAGAGGTGCAGTGGCCGCTCCCTTGGCTCCCGTCAGACTGGGATTGCGAGGAAGCAAGGCAGAGAACCAGCTGGCTGCGCGCAAGGGCTGGGCGGCGGTCACGGCAGAGACGCTGAAAATGCTGCTCGGAAGCAGCATCGATGGCGAACGCCCTCCGATCCACGATCCCATCACAAAGCCGTTGAGCAGATTGAAGGCGGTGGCCGAGAGGGCGACGGAGAGGTGAATGGGCGACCGAGCAGGAGACCTGAGCGGCTGCAGCACGGCTCTATGCGTGTAGTGCGCAACATATGCCGCAGCCAGGATGAGGTTTGGGGTGGGCAGCGATGCTAGACGAGACCAGCTTGGGCTAACGAGGTTGGTGAGCACGGCTTGAGTGCTGGAGTGGGAGAGCACTGGACTGGCGACGGAGAGGGCAAAGAGGAGGGGCGACCAAATCTCCATGGCCATCCAAGCGGCATTTCCTGGCAGATTCAGTTTGGAATGCAGCACGGCGAATTTGCCGTGTGGTGCATTGACCAGCTTCACCAGAGGCGTCATGAGGGGAAAGTATTTGAAGATGAGCACGGCCAGCACGTAGACGTCTGCTGCTGTGGGCTTGCTGAACGATGGAGCGGGAAAGCCTCCGAAGGCGAGCAACGAGGTGACGGCGGAGGTCATCGTGGGGATGGGGGTGGGGTGGAGGTGCGGCTGAGGCTGCGGGTGAGGGTGAGGGTGAGGGTGAGGGTGAGGGAGGGTGAGGGTGAAAGTGAGAGTGAGAGTGCGTGCGCGTGCGCGTGCGCGTGCGGAATGGAGGTGGTGCGTGCAGATCGAACGACGAGAAAGTCACGTGAGCCGCGTCCCCCCGCCGCGACTTATTTGCGTTTCAGTTTGAGTCAAAGTAGTAGTAGTAGCGCGCGGTCCGGCGCTTCCGGCGGTTTGTTTTTTTGCCAAGCTCGAGTCACGCGTCACGAGTGGGTGAGTCACGAGACAGTTTTGAGTCTTGAGTCCCGAGTGAGTCGATCACGATTCAATTAAGATTGACGTACTCGCGCGCGCCCCCGCGCGTGTTCGACATGCAGTTTAGTTTCATCTGAATCAAGAATCTGAATATCCTGTTCCTCGATCTCGCGCGCATTTCCCCGTCTCTCTCTATATCCTCCGGCCTTCCTCGCGCACCCTCGCGCACCACAGCCTCCTATCTCCCCTCGCGCGCATCCCCCTTCTCGTCAACATGGCGGTAGCAACACCTCGATCCGCCACAGCACCCACTTCCTCCATCGACTGGACAAAGCTGGGCTTTGGCGATAGACCTGTTCATGGCCAAGTCGTCGTCACGCACAAGGATGGCAAGTGGGGCGAGCCAGAATGGTCCACTTCGCCATATCTTCATATCCACAGCGCATCCGCAGCGCTCAATTACGGCCAGCAGTGCTTCGAGGGCATCAAGGCGTTTCGCACCAAGAGCGGCAGCGTGCACATCTTTAGACCTCATGCGAATGCGCACCGCATCAACTTGAGCGCTCAGACCGCCAGCATGCCTACCATTCCCTTGCCGTTGTTTCTAGACGCATTGCGCAAGGCTGTGGCGGGAAATTTGGATTATGTGCCGCCCTACGGTCCGTGAGTGGAAGGGCGGGGTGGATGTGAGCGCCGAGTTAACACGCCTAACTTGTTATCGTCGTCGTCGTCGCTTCCAGCAACGCATCTGGAGGCGCCCTGTACATTCGGCCTCTGTTGCTCGCAACTGGGCCCAGCCTCATCCTCGATCCACCCAAGGAGTTTACATTCGTTGTTTGGGTCACTCCTGTTGGCAGCTTGTGAGTTGGCGGTGCGCTGCGTTGCGTGCGTGCGTGCATGCTCTGCGCGCTGACGTCGCTTGCCATGTCCGTCACAAGGTACGGCACGGGAGGCAATCTGCCAGCGATAGATGCATTCGTCTTGGATACGTTTGACAGATCGGCTCCCATGGGAACGGGTCACACCAAGCTCGGAGGTGAGTTGCCGTGAGGTGCTGGGCGACCAGAACGATTGTTGCCGTGGCTGAGCGGATGGTCCACCAACACTCCTGCTGACACCGTTCGGCTCGCTTCGCCTGCCTCGCTCGCTCCGCCCGCCTCGCCAGGCAATTACGCACCCGTCTTTGGCCCTACTGCTGCTGCCAAGAAGCGAGGTTTTCCCATCACGCTCCACTTGGATTCGGCAGAGCACACGTACATTGACGAGTTTAGCACCTCGAACGCGATTGGCATCTCGACCTCCGCTGGCGCCACTCGCTTGATTGTTCCGGAGTCGCCAAGCATCTTGAGATCCGTCACAAAGCTGTCCGTCGTCGACATTGCCAGCAAGCACCTGGGATGGGCTGTAGAGCGGCGACCTGTGAAATTCTCGGAACTCGCACAGGGCAGCTTTGCGGAATTCTTCGCTGCTGGGACAGCTGCTGGCGTCACACCTGTACGCAGCGTCTCGTACAACACCAAGAAACCGGTACGCAAGGAGCTTGCGCAAGACGAGGCAGCCGATGCTGCGGAGCAAGCTCTGCCAATCTGGGAAGAAGCGCCGGGTAACGAGGTCAAGAAGATTGAGCTTGGAGATGGACAGACTGCCGGTCCCCTCAGCAGGCAAATGTGGACTGAGTGTGAGTAGCGCGGTGGCGTGCGTGCGCATTCCCGCGCCCGTGTGCGCGCATTCCCGCGGCGTGTATTCTCGCAACTCAAAAGCTCTCCCTCATCTCTGCAGTGACGTCCTTCCAATGTGGCGACCGAGAGGACATTTTTGGGTGGCTCTGGCCGAAAGAAGGCATCGTCGCCGAAGACGCCATCACGGCAAAATGAGGTGGTGCGAGAGGGAAATGTGCATCTAATGAAAGCAAAGCTGCCGCGCACGCCTCTCAAATCTGTGCGTAGACATCAATGTGGACTGCTTTGTGAGACCAAGTCTATACCCGTATAGCCAATCGAGTGGCGGGGGGCCGAGCGTCACGCGAGAGAGGGATGAAGGAGGAGTGCGTGCGTATCAGGCGTACCCGCGATCAGAACGTGGATGAGTGCGCGCGCGGGCAAGTCACGTGCGGCACGCCGACGGTCCGTCGCAAAAGCTCGTTTGTTGGCTCGTTGAGTCTGAACTTGGGAGGACATCTGGTAGGCAATGAAGGGGCAAAGGGGAGGACTCTAGTGGTCTAAATCTGGGGTCTTGTATGCTTAGGTTTAATTGAGACTGCTGTGAGGGGTACACCAAGCAAGAAGCAAGAGAGTGCTTGCTTGGAAGCGGTCAGCGGGCAAAGTGAGAGTGCAGGTGAGTGCTAGTGCATGTCATGGAAGGGGGTAGGGTTAGGGTTACAAGGGTGTCCCGTTTTAGGGTCAAAGATGTTTCATAGCCAGTTTGTAGAGCACATTGAGGAGTGTCTTGTGGCAGAAAAGTTTTGGATTTGCGATAGCCGTTTTTGCATGAGGAGACGCAAAGCGCAAGTGCAGGGTGATTTTGGCTGGTGGCGCCTCTGAAATCTGGGAGTTTATGTGACCCTAGCACAGTTTTGGAGAGGGTCAAAGGAGTCATTTAGCATGTGTGAAGGGTTTGGGCAGGGGTTGCAAACTCACAGAGATATGAGCTTCCAAAGTGTCAAGTGCGGTGAGAGGCACTGAATGAAGTGCACCAAGGGGCACTGGGGGGAGACTCAAGAGCGCTGAAACAGCGCTGGGCTGCAGTCAATGTGCGCAGGCTGATAAGAGCGCTGTAGGGATGTGGAAGTGGCTGTGTTGGGCGCTCTTGCAGGCAGCGCTGGGGTGCGCCAAGGTGATGTGGAGCAGGCGCTGAGGAGCACTGAGCTGTAGCTGGTGCGCACAAGCAGGAGGGTGCGCTGTAAGAATGTGGAGGTGAAGTCTTTGGGCGCATTGATTCTTCACTGAGCGCTCTTGTTTAGGGTTTAGGGTTAGGGTTACAAGGGTGTCTGGAATTAGGGTCGGAGATGTTTCATAGCCACTTTGTAGAGCACATTGAGGAGTGTCTTGTGACAAAAAAGTTTTGGATTTGCTTTGGGGTTACAAGGGGGTCCCCAATAGGGTTTTTGGAGTTTGTGTTATAGGCATCTAGAGAGGGCTGAGGGAAGCCAGCTGGTGAAGCAGCGCCCAAAACCCTAGAGATTTGACGGCGTGAGGTCCATCTAACCTCAAGATGGGCTGGTTAGAGTGCCTAACTTGGGCGTCTTTGAGAAAAGTGTTTGTTCTTTGTTACAGTGACCTACATGGGTTAGGGTTAGGGTTAGGGTTGCAAGGGGTGGCCCAATAGGGTTTTTGGAGTTGGTGTTATAGGCATTAAGAGAGGGCTGAGGGAAGCCAGCTGGTGAAGCAGCGCCCAAAACCCTACAGGTTTGACGGCGTGAGGTCCATCGAACCTCAAGATGGTCTGGTTAGAGTGCCTAACTTGGGCATCTCTGAGAAAACTGTTTGTTCTTTGTTACAGAGACCTGCATGAGGCTGTGGCATGAGACCTTCTGAAATTGGATTGCACAAAAGTCTTTCAGGGAGGGCACAAAGTGCGTCTAAGTTCAGCTTGATACCTTAAGTTCAGTCATCTTCAGCGTACTTACACAAGTTGAGGGAAGATGACCTGATGTTGGCTCTTGTTGCCAGAACTTGGCACAACTTCTGATGGTCACTGAGGAGCAAAGGGGGGACCCTTTGGATTGAGGACAGATGTCAAAAAGTGTGGTTAGGAGTGCATCTTCAAGGAAGTTCACCTGCAGAAGGGGGAAGATGAATCAAGTTGAGGGAAGATGACCTGATGTTGGCTCATGTTGCCTGAACTTGGCACAACTTCTGATTGCCACTGAGGAGCAAAGGGGGGACCCTTTGGTCTGAGACCAGATACCCAAAATGTGTCTGGTGGTGCATCTTCAGGGAAGTTCAGCTCCAAAAGGAGGAAGATGAATCAGGTTGAGGGAAGATGAACCAACATGGGCTCATGTTGCCTGAACTTGGCACAACTTCTGATGAGCATACAGGGGGCAAAGGGGGGACCCTTTGGAATAGATAGTGCTGGCAGAGGTGGTGGTTAGGGTTAGGGTTAGGGTTACAAGGGTGTCTGGAATTAGGGTCGGAGATGTTTGATAGCCAGTTTGTAGAGCACATTGAGGAGTGTCTTGTGGCAGAAAAGTTTTGGATTTGCGATAGCGGTTTTTGCGTGAGGAGGCGCAAAGCGCAAGTGCGGGGTGAATTTGGCTGGTGGCGCCTCTGAAATTTGGGAGTTTATGTGACCCTAGCAGGGTTTTGGAGAGGGTCAAAGGAGTCATTTAGCATGTGTGAAGGGTTTGGGCTGGGGTTGCAAACTCGCAGAGATATGAGCTTCCAAAGTGTCAAGTGCGGTGAGAGGCACTGAATGAAGTGCACCAAGGGGCACTGGGGGGAGACTCAAGAGCGCTGGAAGAGCGCTGGGCTGCTGTCAATGTGCGCAGGCTGGCAAGTGCGCTGTAGTGATGTGGAGGTGGCTGTGTAGTGCGCTGTCAGAGGGGTTTGGGCGCCTTTTGGAGCGGGTTAGGGTTAGGGTTAGGGTTAGGGTTAGGGT
>NW_020290086.1:0-59538 GCF_003144195.1 Ceraceosorus guamensis | reverse complement strand
GGGGGGGGAGAAGGCCACGCTTCCGCACGACGCATCTCAACCTCTTTCCGAAGGTGACGAGATGTATTGAAGATGATGAACATTTACAATGTGTAGAAATTCCTTGTGATAATCGATGCGGGCATTGCCAAAGCTCGGACACGAGCTCTCTTCCTTCGAGTGACATCGTACCGCAATCTATGTGTTCACGGGCCGCACCGCGTCTATCATCGTCGATAGTGTGCACTGGGATTCTGATATCCCATATGATCGCGCACGACGTGCACCATCGGCTCATTGTGCCTCTGCTGACTATGTAGATAGGCTTCGTCGGCATGATCTTCGAACGCGCCAATGCTATCTGCCAGACTGATCTGGCTGACAGGCTGCTCGTCAAAGGAGGCATACACTAGCTTGTGATGAGGCTGCGATGATGACGAGATTCGCGCATCGCTGCTCTGTCCATCGCTACTGGCTTCCAGGTCGGAAATGAGCGTGGAAGCGCTGCTGTTGCTTGCCAGATGACCCGCGCCTTCTGCTCGTCGAGCATTGGGTTGGCGGGCAGGTAGCTGAGTCGAGGGTCTTTGCAGCCATGGCGACGACGCACTTGATTCGTGCAGTTCCGACATGGGTAGATGGTTATCCACCGCAACGGCAACCGCATCGAGAGGCTGCTCGTCCACATCAGCGTCATCTGCGCTCCGCTTCGGCTCCGTGTTGTCTTCCTCGTCCGTATAGTCCAGATCGTCCTCATCTTCCATGGCCAGGGCATCGTATTCGCCCGCAGCACGAAGCTGTGCGCCCTCCGCCTCGTCGTCCAGCTCGTCTACGGCGGCAGAAGCGACGCTGAATAGGTAGAAGAAGATTCCAATACACAATCCAACACCAACGAAGCCGGCAACATGCTTGATTGTCTCCGCGGTATGACTGGCTCCCGTGCTTGCAGGCGCCGTCGTGTTGGTCAGCAAGGTGACATTGGCAGCGGCGCCTATCGCGCTAGTGCCATTGACAGCGATAGCTGTTGCATTGACGGGGGCTGCCGTTCCTGCGCCATTGTACGCGGCGAAGTTCTTGATGGTTGTGCCCAGACCAGTATGGACTAGCAGCTTTGGCAGCGCCACAGCCGTGCAAAGCGTGTAAGTCTTGAGCGTCAAGGTCGGAGAGGAGGCGAGAAGCGTATTCTGAGGAATAGCGACAGGGTCAGGCAGACAGCCGAGCATCTTGTTCTGGGTCGAGCTGCTCACCATCAAATTGTACGGATAAGGCGCCAGTCTGACGAGGAAGAGCAGCTTCGGTTGCTTCTCTATCGCTCGCACAACCTGTATAAGGCAAGAGGCGTGAGAATCGGTGGAGCGCAGCTGATGCGAAAGAGACCTCGACTAACTTTTCGAAGCCCACCACTCTTGTTGAGGAGCCCCACCATCCAAGTCTTCAAGAAGGTGCGCGATAGCAAGAATACAGTGATAGCTCCTGCCAACGCAGCGATGTACGAGATGACGAATCCTTGAACGAGACCAAACGAGAAGCCGCTGATGACAATTAAAGTCGAATACAGCGGTAGGGGCGCTGTTTTTGGCGAATTTTCGACATGGACAAATGAGTCTTTGCGCTGAGCTCCTTTGGAAGCTCGTCCGACTCACGGAAGGTAGTGAGAAAGATTAGCCCGCCGAGTATCAATCTTCCAGAGAGACCCAGCCCTTGCAGGGTTCTAGCCAAATGATCCAATGCTAACAGAATGCAATCCACAAGCGGCGCGTCAAAGACCAAGTGCCTGGCATCGAGCACAGAGGCTGCAATCGGCTCGACTCACCTCTGAATACCTTTGTATGCCAAATCAAGACAGTAAATGTGGAAGTCAGGCTCACCACAAGCCAGATCAAGAGCGGAACGTAAGCGCCTATCCACTCCGGTCGTAGCGTCCTTCTTCCCTGCTTGTCCCTAAACGCGGCATCAACTGCTTTCAATCGAGCTCGAAGGTCCTCGTGACCCGCTTGACACGCATCCCCAGGATGGCTCAAGGCCCAGACTGTGGCCTTCGTGAAGCACGCTATCCGCGCTGACAAGCTGGGCGGCTTGGGCTTTCTCCGCAATCTGGGCCTTCGGCGAGACAATCGCATCGCGCCTCTGCGCGCTTGGGGTCTTTGCATCGGCGAAGATCCAGATGCACCTGGAGGCGGTTGAGGAGGCGTATTGAGATTCGTCTTGGTAGAGTTGGTGGAAGACACGCTATCGCTTGCGGCGTGCGATCTCGCCAGCGGATGAGCATGATACGGCGCGTCAGGACCCATTCGCGAGGCGGTACGAGTGGGAGGCCTGTATGCTGCGGGAGTCCTCCTACCATCCTCATCCATCACGCTACCCCGGCGCCGAGGGGAGTCTGTGCGATGAGGTGCTGGGCTGGCAGAACGAGCGCCAACATGCCGATGACCTTTGTCCGCCTCGTCATCCTCATCAATCTCGAACACTACGCCATATCCTTCACTTTTGCCCAGCGAGGACTGCCTGTGGGGAGCTGGAGAGCCAATTTCTGGCCTCCTGCCTGAGATGCTGTGCCGAATGGAAGGCTGGGTGATGCTGTTGGGGACAGATCATTGCTGCGTCAGGTATTGCTCTAGAGCTCGCGCACGCCCACACCCAGTCACGGTAAAGCGCATCCTCACGAATCCCCATGTTGTGCAAGAATTTCTCCCCACTACCTCTGAAAAGCCGAGATGAGGAATGCGAGCGTCTGCTCTGTCGGACGAGACACTCACTGGGGGCTGGTGGGTCGCTTCACATCTTCCTCTCGTCTACGTCTAGCTGCGATTGAGCCTACAGGCGCCACGCTACCACTTGCGCCAGCTCGTGCGCTGGGCGAGGTAGGACTGGTCGGACTGAACATGCTGCTGGGCGATGCAACCCGGTTCGTGGCGATGGGAGCAGGTGCGCTCTTTCGAGGTGCCTGATTGTAAGATGCCACCGCATTGTTGGGGCCGCTGTTGGTAAAGGCCGCTCGCTGTTGCTGAGGTGGAGGCACATTGATCGAGGCCTGCGCGAGAGGATCGCCAGGCAGCTCAAAGAGCGGAGTGTGTCCCAGGGGTTGTTGATTCACCATCGTGACCCAGGCTCAGTGAGCAGAGCAGCTGCTTCGGAGATTTTGTTTGCCCCTGCGAAAGCAAGTGCCCTCTGATCTGACTGTTCCTTCAGAAGGCGCCCTCTACCACTGCACGATTGCAGCTTAGCAGTTTAGGATGCTTTTATGTCCGACAAAGGTGACACTTGAATCGCGTGGTCAATGATAGGGCCTATTGAGATGTCGGGATGAAAGAGCAGTCACACCGTCACTTTGGAAGAGTTCGCTGGTCGTGGTAAGGGGTCACAGTCGTGAGGGCGTGTGTTGGGATGCGAAGCGCCCGCCTCTACACCGCTTGTAGGAGGATAAGACGATCAAGAAAGGGCGAGCCAAAATCCTCAATTGTGAGTGGATTGACATGCACGATTGATATCCACATGATTCACGATGGTCTTTGAGGGCAGCTGCAGCGGCACAGCGGAGTCTGCTGACGGATCTGTGGCCTTGCCGGACGCGCCGCTCATCGTTGAGCACACCCACATTTGAAATTCACACCTGTGATTGTTCTTGATTGACATTCAAGGTCCTGATTCAATTCAGAATTGGCGCATCTGTGAGTTGTGACTGATGCATGTGGCCGCGTGTCGTAGCGTTGCTGCATGCACCTCGCGGTCGAGCCAAGCATGCGCACGAAATTGGAAACAGCCTATCGCGCACGTCAGGAGTGATTTGCGTAAAGGTATATAATAATCTTGAATAATAGCGAGCGCGTGGCTGATTTGCTGCAGCTGCTTTGTATATCGTAGCTGCGAGAGTCAAGTAGGCCGTCTGTCTGCTAGCTGCTGCTGCATTCACATTGCTATATGAGTGCGACGTACGCGTGCATCAGCGTCTCCGCAACGGGAGACACCGCGACAAGCGCGCGGCGGTGCAACGCAACGGCAACGAGCAGCACCTATCGCTCTGCAAACCAAGCCAAGCAAGGCCGTGCCGTGTGCTGGACCGCGCGCTCGACTCGCCATGCTGCTGCTCATCTGTGGTGCCAATGTTAAGAGAACCTGTGAGGTGACTTTCCCCGCCTCATTACGCCTCCATCCATCTTTGTATTCGAACCCTGCGTGTCTGCGTGCGCTCATCAGTGACTTATTTCATTCGTGATTCTGCGGGCTCACATGTATCGGCGCGCGGGCAAGCTCAGACTCGAGACGCGCTTGAGACTTGCTGGCAAGTTTCTGCTGGATTCGAGACACGGTGTGCCGAGACCGCGCGCATCATCATGCAACAACCCTCAACGTCCGGGGATCTTCTCTCATCCATGCAGGCCTCTGGCCGCTGCTATACCGCGGTACTTGACTCGTGACTGTATGTCGCTGGTGCATGTGATGCTCCTCTAGTGTGAGTCCACGATTCATAAGTTGTAAGTCGTGAGTCTCTTCTGAGTGCTGCCTCCTCCTCCTCCTCCTCCTCCTCCTCCTCCTCCTCCTCCTCCTCAACGTGCAAACATGCAGCGGCGGGCTTGACGGTGGTTGTTTGTTGCTGCCTCTGCTCTCCCGCGACCACCGCCAGGCGCCATTCTCGATTCGTCATCGCGTATGCATTACGGTATTCCCTATCACGCCCACACGAAAACGGCTACGCGGTACGGTCACGAGTCGAGGGCAGGGTCATGGTCGAACTTCACTCCCTTGATCGTGATTTGTCGCCGGTGCAGTCCGAGTCTGAGTGTACAGCAAGCATGAAGACGCGGATGCAAAGAGCATCCGCATGACAGCCCTCGCGTTCGTCGGGCACAATTTGAACGCGAGTGCACAGCCACATTCGTGATTCGGGTTGTTCGACATCATATGATGTGACCATTGCGACGCGCGGCGACCACAAATGTCCGACCCATCGCTCTTGAAATGTCGCCCAATATTCGCAATGATTTGCAAGGCATTGTGCGTGCGTGCGATTCGTGATTCCAACTTTCAGATCTGCGAGAGAAGCCTGCTCAGCAGTGCGAGCGAGCGAGCGTATCAACAAAATCGGGCTTCGCGCGAACGTTTGCTCCGTAACGGTAGCGCGGCGAACGAAATGCGACACGTGCTCTCAGAAAAAAGCCATGCAGATCGATGCTGGCGCCTTCACTTCACAGCACAGCACGCACACATCTTTTCGTTGACATCCTTCATCTTCCACCGAGCTACAGAACTGCGTTACTAGCGCAATATGCTGGCAAAAGCAGGTATGCGATGACCAACGTCGTGGGCGAAGCTTCCACCGTGGGCTCAAATGCCCGTCTTCTCTTCCCCGCACGATCGCAATGTGAAAGCTTTCGCTCAGCTTGCGGCGCCACGTACTTCTAAGCATGCACCAGCGTCTCGCCCATCCTTGTTGAAGGTGCTTCTCGACAGACGCGCATCCATGTGAAAGTATAAATGGCATCACACTCCCGTCCCGCTCGCCAAGGTCTGTTGGCAAAAGAGGGCATCAGGCTTCCGCTTCGGGAATGATGATGGGTCGCCCAAGATGAGCGAGCCAGTGGAAGGCAAGTATGCTGTCGATTTATTTCTCAAATTCAAGGGCGAACATGTCTGGTACATTTGTGAGTGGAATTGAAGCGGTCGTGATGGAACAGATGGTGAATTGTGACGAAATGGCAGACGCGGATGCAAATGTGCAGCGATTGACGAGAGCGCGCATGTGATGAGTCTGCCGCGAACGTCGCGATGTTGCCCGATGACGGATGAGAACGTGGTCGTATTCGATGCGCTACAGAAAGTGATCTTGGTCGATTGCAGCAGGCCTGCTTTGATCATTGTATTGAGTGAGCTGCGTTCAACTGAAGAGCGGGGAGCTTGCACCAGAGTGAAGATTCTAACCCTCTAACTACAAGGAGGACCAATCCTCAGCGAAAGCCTTGCGCGTTTTGTGGTCGTCGGCGCGTTGGTCCTGTTCGTCCCATTCGTCTAGAACCCACAAAGAATTTTTGGTGATGGCAAAGTCTTCAAGGTCACCGAGATTGGGCATGAGCTTGCCAAGGCCAGGATGATTGACAGTATGCAAGCCTTTGGTCATAATGTTGTACCATCTCGGCTGCTCCTCGCCGTTGACCGAGCGTGTGTGTGGCCCTGCGCTTCTAGGATACGACCGTATTGTCACTTCTCGAGTATTTGCCGGATTCATGCCAACGTTCAGCAGCATGACGATGGGTGGCTTGATCAACGACTTAAGAATGGGCGAGGGACTCGGAGCTTGGGTTTGTGTGTAAGGCCGTTTTTGAGACTTTACCTAAATTTCGATGAAGGTGAAAGCTTCGAGCTGTAGGTTTGCAGAGATGGAACCGCAGTACACTGGAATTACTATATCCCACTTCTCTTGGCCCCTTGCGCCGACGATCGCAGTCATGAGAAGCCACGCACGTTGGAGGTGACCAAATTCGATCTGCTCAATGCACTTCCCAGCGCGCGAAAAGCTCGTGAAATTGACCCAGCATTTCTTCGCGTCTTTCAACAAATTGTTCCAAGCTGCTGGCGAGTTGACGCTCCCGTGCGCTCGCGGAACGTCTTCGGATGATCCTACCATGTGAAGGGTGCTGAATGTGGCTTTGAGGAATGAGCTCAACTCTATGAAGTGGTACGCTGGATCTGTGAAATTTGGGCTCGATTGCTGTCCCAGTAGAGAGGGTCTTGGCCGTTTAGATGCGTCCTTGCATAGAGCCAAGAGGGCTTGAGCTGTGATCTCGCCGTACGTGCCCTGATCATAGACGACTCTGTGTTGAGCCTCATGTTTAAGACGACGCCAACAGAGTTCCCACAATGTCAAGCCCTTCCTCAAGGGATTAGGAAGGCTCATCACGGATGCTGTTATGTGAGACACTAGAGGCTCGCACAGAACGTACGTAGAGACGATGTCGCCTGCCTTGCTGATGTTGTGGAGCATCCGAAGATGCTCGTCGACCTGTCTCTTCTGTTCGTCGGGGCTCATGACAGACGGTGTCACGCACGACTCTCCATCTCCCGCTCCATCATCTAAGACGATGCGCTGACCTAGAAGCGCGAAAAGGCGCGAAGTATCAAGAGAGATTGTTGAGAAGTCGAGCGTATTGATCGAGAGCCTCAAGAGCTTTTCGAGTACAAAATAGAGCTTCTCACCGCCGCAGTAAGACAGCTTTGCTGGACCAAAAATGGGATCCATCTCATCATAGCGGATGAGCGAGCGCCAAAGTGGCCTCCCGAACAGCGCAAGCACGTGAACTCTGCTTGCTTGAAACGGCGAGGCATGTAGAATAGTGGCTTTTCGAGCTGCGTCAGCCTGCAGCCATACGTCTTGAACGGGTTGTGTATAAGGCGGCAAATGCCTTAGCTTTCCCGATTGAACACGAGACGAGCAGGCAACAGGCATGGCTGGGCACAGTGTCGCAAAGCTCGCGTTGGTTCCTAGCATGATGATCCAGAAGCAGGGAGGTAGCAGAGTGGTTTCATCGTCGGGGCAGAAGAGCGACCGCAGGTCTTCCACCCACGCAAGCTTTCCGGTCTTTGTCTCCGCTTTCAAATGTCGTGGACGAATGTTTGCAAGTTCATCCAAGCAGACGTGGAACCATACCTGTGCCTGCTCGGCTGTGACTCGCGCTGCCAGCGTCGTCTCTAACGCCAAAGCGTCCGCTCGCAGCAGCCCCCTGTACTTCCGCACAAAGGAGTCCTCGTCATCGTACCTGTTAGCGTTGAGATCTTGGAACACTTCCGACCAGATTCTTTTGGTGTTGTGTTCAGCCTCGTCGTACAGCGGGACATTGAAGTGGCCCTCGTGCCGCGTGGCGTAGGCAGCGTCTTTGTTTGGACCAGAGATATTTCGCCAGTACTGCGCAAGGGTATAGCAGCTATCGCCAGCATGGTCGCGGAGAGAGACAGTGCTCGCTTGATAGATTGCGCGGAGAAGTGTGATACATCGCACTTTGTAGCAAGCTGCCGGTCCGGGAGCAGAGGGTGGCAAGACCCTGCGCACGTCCTCTGAGAGCCACGCGAGAAATCTCCAGTCCCCTAGTGGAAATCCGCTCTCGTTCTTGGGTCGAAAGCACAGATAGAAGGTGAGATGTAGAGTGGGTGTGCGCTGATCTGGAGGCATGTAGCCATTCAATTGCTGAATCAAGCGAGACTTGCCCGTGCCACTGCTTTGCACAACTGCCAGAGAGCGCGAATGGTAGGGTGCTGGCCGAATTTGATCGGGGCCGAAGACGCGCTCTGAGTCTTGCCCAGAAGACCGAGTTGACTGATCCGGAGAGCTATCGTGAGGACCGGAGTTGGAGGTGGAAGCAGCAGTCTGAGATGAATTTGCAGCGAGCTCTTCAGATGTGTCCATTAAGACATTACCGGAGGCATCATCAGAGGCGTCTTCCCGTGTTGAGTCTTGCATCTCGATGACAGTTTGCAAGCGCTCATCGGTAAATGTGAGCTCGTATTTTGCAAGGACTCGAGCGAAGAACGCATCAGCGTCACCAAGAAACGTCGTATCGTAGAATTCCGACGTGAGCTGAGCGTAGACGCGTGCGTCGTCTGAGCGAGTGGTGCGTAGATTGCTTTCGGGAAGTGGGGGCGGGAAAAAACCCCTGAGCGTTTCAAGTCGTTGAAACTTCATCTTGCCAAGACTAATGGGCTTCCTGCGCTCAAAGTATGCGTCTGCCTCGGAAATTGTATTCAAGATGTTTAGCTTACTTTGATCTTCGCGGCCCTTAAAGAGATCGTGAACAGCTTCAGGCGTATTGCTTTCCTTCTTTTTCTTCATCTTCATGATGCACGACAGAATATGTAACAATGCCACTTCCATGTCCTCCCAACGTGGATGTTCAGGACCATCGCAAGTATTGTAGAGGCGGCATAACAATTCGAAATCTTCTCCCACATTGGCGTCTCTGAAGAGATTCTCCAGCCAGAGCTCGGCTTCGGCCAGTGCATATTGTCGAGGACTGACCTCAGCTAGCCGTGGTTTTTCTGAGTTTGCTTCCATCACTGGTTCTGACGGATCCTCGTCCATCACTTGTTGCGCCGAGCGCGTCTGACAGCCGTCATTTGATCCGCCATCCAGGCCTGGCTCTGAGAGATAGAAGCGCGTTTCATAGGCGGAGTCATAAGACGCAGTCGTCAGCTTCAGCGTTAAATGATAGCTCGAGTGTTGGCGCAAGCAGACCTGGTCGCCTAGCCAGCGACTACTCACCCATGATGCAATTCGGTAAAAGGGAAAGCGGATGATCGGGTGGATGTATGCACGTGCAAGGCGAGGCCAGATAAGTCCGCAGCGACTAGGATTCCGTGTTGGATGCGATGCTAGTGCACATAGCACTCAAGGTCGCGGACTGGACCTTCACTTCAGGCATCAGCTGTGGCCGGCAGCTAATGGTGGCTCGACGACAGCCAGGACACAGCCTTGAGCCGTCACTTGAGCAGCACTCCAGAATGCAGGTTACGAATCGTGAATGTGAACGTAAGGCCGAGCGAGCCAAGAACGGCAAGGTCAGCGCATTACTGAAGAGGCTCAAGTTGACGAGATCTGTCTCGAGTGGAGAGTGCTCTGATAGTCGTGAGTAGCCACGAGTCACAACGGCAATGAGTCTTGAGAAGTCAATTTATGATGAAGAGTCTTGACGAGTGTGAGTCAAAGTCTAGTGTAGCGTCAAGAGTCACAGTCGTGAGTCAAGAGTCAAGAGTAAATTCTGCCCTTGTTGAGTTTTGAGTGGGCACATGACCGGTCACGTGTCTTGAATCTAAGGTCGTGGACGCGCGTGGAGTTGAAACGAGGCATGCAGCGCGGGAACCAACACACGCGCACGCACGCACCAGAAAGCGCAATCAGGGGCCGGCCGGCGTGCTTTTGGGCTGCTCATGACTCGTCACTGTGCTTGAACACTCACGACTCGTGCGGACTCTCCGACACACCACGACATCAGCCTTGACTCGACTCAAGACTCTATACCTTTCTAAAGCGCTGAGCCCCTCACGCGTCAGCTCATCTCGGTGCGGCCGATCACATCAGCCCCTTCCGTTGCGCCTGCCATTCGACGGAGCCACGCCGATTAGCGCATCAGCCGCGCTCCTCTCAGTGCACAATACATCACGACCGACAGCGTTTCAGCTTCATCACACCATCTCCTTGCCGCTCACGATGTCTTCGTTCTTTGGACTGAGCAAGACGCGCACTTTCAAGCCCAAGCGCAATGTGCCCGAGGGTACCAAGCAGTACCAGCTCAAGCGCTATGCCGAGGCTACTTTGGGTAGTGGAAACTTGAGACAGGCGGTGGTTTTGCCAGAGGGAGAGGATCTGGATGAGTGGCTGGCGGTCAACAGTGAGTCTATGCGAATGCTTGCAAGGTGGGACCGCTCGAGCAGCGGTATAGAGGGAGCGTCTGTGGTGTAAAGCAGCTGGGACGGGTGCTGTGCGCTGATGGGATTCACGCAAGCCAGCGCTGCTCACACCATCATGCTTTGCACCTTGCAGCTGGCGACTTTTTCAACCATCTCAACATGCTGTACGGGACCATCACCGAGTTCTGCACACCCCACGAATGCCCCAGCATGACCGCAGGTCCTCGCTACGAGTATCACTGGCAGGATGCCAACTCTGCAGCTTACAAGCGACCCACTCGCATGAGCGCACCAGAGTACGTCGATTGCCTCATGACTTGGACTCAGAACCTGCTCGACGACGAAGAAGTCTTCCCTTCCAAGCTCGGTGTGCCGTTTCCCGACAACTTTCAAGCTACTGTCAAGGGAATTTTGAGGCGCCTCTTTAGAGTGTATGCGCACATTTACAACCACCACTTTGCCCAGATTTGCGCATTGTCCATCGAAGGTGAGCCTCTGAAAATCAGTCTGCTTGCGCACGAAGGTGCGCAGGGAGCTCAGGCCCGATCCTTCACTCTGCCACCGCAGCGCACCTCAACACCTCCTACCGTCACTTTTTGCTCTTCGTCACCGAGTTCAACCTCATCGAGAGTCGCGAGCTGGCACCATTGCAAGAGCTCAACGAGGCCATCCTCGAGGACTCGTAGATGGCGCGACCTGCGCGCTCGGAGCTTGCCACCGCGTCAATTCGCTACGACGCACGGCACGCACTTGATTTCATCTGCCATCTGCTATCGGGCCTCGCCCGCTGTACCCACTGACGACGCTTTATGACCAGATAATGATCGGCCTCTTGTCCCAATGTGATTTCTCTGCAGACGCGTGCCGACGGCGGACCGCCAAAGTAATCGCAAACAACGCATGCGATCCTTGAAGGTGATGGATGAAACATTCTAGCATGTGTGGCTCGTGGAGAAAACATGAAAAGTGCGGAGCCGAGACTATAGTGACAAACGAGTACGGAATTCTAAAAGTCGTTGTTGGAGGAAGCCGTGAGAAGCAGAAGTGAGGCCAAATGGATTGAGAAACACGTTTTGACGACGGGCGCTATATGGCTCAAGGAGCGTGTCGCTCAAGAACCCAAGCATCCGTGCCGCCTATCTTTTGTCTCTCTTCCAAAGGGATTCTCCAATCGCCCTGAAAGTATCGCGGGAGCGTGCCACGCGCACCTTCGACCCTGTGGAACTGCCTCGATTGGAAGAGTGCTAGAGCGCCAGAGTTGGCTGGATGGACTTCAAGAGTGGTGTGCATGGGTTCCGCCATGAGCTGCTCGGTGGTGGGAGCCGACCGGTTCTGGTTGCTGCCTCTCCTGCGGGGCTTGGCCGCCAACGCAACAGCTTTTGCTTTCGCCTCTTTGAGAAGCGCATCTAGTAATCGCGCTCCCAATCCTTGACCCCTCTCCGAGTGAGCCACAGCAAGTGTCAATACATGCGCTTCCAGATGAGGCATGACTTGGGCAGGCGCAGAATCTATACCGGGCCACAGGTCGCCGCCAGCGTAGCTGGGTGGTACTGCCTTGGTCGAAATCTTGGCTGAAGCTACACCCAAGATCGTCTCGGCGTCGGTGTTGAAGAGCCCACCAGGTGGAGGCGCAGCCATGACGCGAACGGCACGAGGCGGAGCAACGGAATTTGTCGGTCCCGCAAGGACCGTTTTGAAACCCCTTCTCGGCTCTTCGGGTGGCGAGTGCGAATCCAACGAGGTCGGCGCGGTCTGCAATTCGCTCGAGCTCTGATCTTGAGAAGCTGTGCCACTCCTCAGCCCTCTTGTTGGAACGCTTGTTTGCTGCAGCCGTGACCCTGAATTGCCATTGGCTGCACCGCTCCTTCTGCGTGGCGAAAGGATGCCAGAGAGCTTGGAAGGACCTTTCAACGAGGTGGAGACGAAAGTAGGCGCGTCTCGAGGCGATGTGCCGAACAAGCTGTCGGGCGGTGTGGATGTGCTGCCAGAAGCATCATCCCGTGAGAGCCCGCTCGTAGACGGTGGTCCGCTAGCCCCCGGAGAGTGCCAGCCAGTATTGAGATCGAAGCGCTTTGGCGTGGCAAGGGTGCGATTGGCGATTCCTGTGAGATATGGACTTGCCCCAGCTATGCCCCGTCCCGCTAGGAGGTACTGGCCACCACTCGGCGGCATGTCCAAGGAGGGAGGCGGACAGCTGGGCATCAATTGCGTTGGCAGGGGAGCGGGCTCAGGCAGTGGCCTTGCAACAGCGACCAAGCACACGTGCTTTTCGTCAACCAAAAGGCGGATCAAGAATCCAGCACTCGTGGTGTATGTATCAAAGTCGACCTACGTGTCGCACAGCGAGGTTTCAGTGTCGGGCCAGCGAACATAAGAAGCTTCCGATCGTCCACCGCGTAGTCATCTGACTCACCTTTAGGTCTTGGTCGCCGTGCAAGCAATGCAGCTCTCTGACCTGCTCCAAATCAGGTCTGCGCAAGCTCCGCACGTCGACTCGCGCATCCAAGGCTGCTTGCTTGGCCACTGGGTCGATGCGAGGAGGAACGTGCAGCTGGACGCCGGCCATCGAACCTGCTCGCGTCGACTGACCAGGCCGGATTGTCTGCCCATCCTTGCTGTCTGCGTCTCCCTCTGAGAGAGCCGAGCTGAGCTGGGCATACTTCCACGTAGCATGTCCGACTGACGACACAGGCGCGTCGGATCCAGCCACGTCCTCCTCTTCCAGTCGTTTCTCGGTTTCCAAATCGAGATCGAGATCCACGTCAAGCTCTTGAGGGGGTGAGAGCTCGGCAGTGATGCTGTCCGCGTCATCATCGTCCTCGTCGGCAGTATCTGCCAGTGGCAGCTGTTCATGAGGATCCGCCACACCTGGCACTTTCGGCACCGGGACTGGCAGTGCTTGTGGCAAGGTGGACCCATGAGGCGCTGGCTCTTTTGATGTGCCAGCCTCCTTCTGTACCATGCCGTCCTTGTCCTGCTCCTCTTCTTCTTCGAATATTAGATAACGCGGCTTCCTCTCCCAGTCGTTCGCCTCGAGATTCCGCTTCAGACCTTCGAGCCTGCTGGCCAGGTAGACAGCATCAGGCGCGTAGCTCATGACTGTCCTATCACCCAGCTCCTCCATCTCTTGCTCGACTGCATGCGCTGTCTTGCCTTTCCACCGCCTCCCTGCATACTCAATGCCTTGCCCGTCATCGTCCGGATCGGCCTCTCCTTGAGCGCCGTTGCTGACGTATGCGGTCTCGATGTAGGCCGGCCGCTTCCTCGAGGTTGCCGGAGCTACCTCGCGGGGCACTGCAGGCTGCTTGCCATACCTCGGCATGGGCGCAAAACTGGCACGCACATCGAACGGCGCTGGCGAGCCTTCGCCGGTGGATGGTGTTGGACATGTTGAGGTGTCGCCAGCCCCCACTTGAAACACAGCTCCGGTGCGGGGCCTGACCTGAGAATTTGAGTCTGGCCGGAATGGCGATGCTGTAGGGGAACGGCAGACTCCATACGAAGCGGGAGGGGGCGCAAAGGCTGGGACTGCTTCTGGAGCCTTGGGAGGCGATGTCACCGCAGGTCGCGAGTCGTCATCATCCGGTACCATGCGCAAGAAGCCTCCGCCTGGAAGTCCCCTTCGAGGAGCAGCGAGCGACATTTCGGTGTCAAGATGGTGTTGTGATGGTACCGGGCCGTCGGATGCCTAAAACGTGTGAGCGGTGAAAGTGTTTTATGTGGAATGAACGCTCTCTCTCAATCGAGATCAAGAGGAATGGCGGGGCAAAATGCCCGACCTAGCGTCCTGAGTCGGTGATGAGCATTTCTAGCGATGGAGGTCAATGCAGCGAGAGGATACCCAGCCGGCGCGAAAGCTCCAAGAAGGGCTCGAGAAGCTACTTGCGCCCTTGCTGGCGAAGCACAACAGTCACGTAGTCTGGGGGAGGATGTATGCGTCGAGCGCAATCGCTCGCCGCAACCGTCTATTGCTCGTCGTGTCGCTGACCAGATGGTTCAATCTTCCAATGAGTACCTATGTGGAGCGCTGATGAAAGTTGGCGACAGGATGGACGCAGCGAGATAGGATCAGGCTTGTGGTTAAGGACCAACGAGGTGAAATGGAAAGAGGAAGGTTGCGCGGCCGCTCTATGTGCTCAGTCAGGCTCGGCCTGTCGCCGAGGAGCAGGCCAACAAGGTGATCTTATGCGGAGCCCCTACTTCGAAGAGGTTGCCGATTACCGCACAACAGCTAGAATAGCAATCAAGAATGCGCGATTGCTGCATCGCAAATGGCAAAGTCCTGATTGCGTGCGTGCGCACCGCACCTCGTTTGATCGCGCGCATGGCCGCGGGGCGCACGATGCGCGCGCTTTCAGCAGCATGTGCGGGAGAGCGCGTGAGAGTGAAGCGGACGGGCGAGCGGACGGACGGAGCAGGCAGCTATACTCGCGCCCGCGCCGATGTCCGCCCCGCTGTGCTGTGTGCTCTAGACGAGCTGCAGTGTGCTTGCCCGACAGGGCCGCACAGCCAAATCTATCCTTGCTGCTGCATGCATGATCACAGCTCGGCTGTGGAGAAGACAGACGCGCGCGAAATCAGGCGCAAGGGTTTCGGTCACGTGTCGGAACACGTCAGCTGCACAGAGGACCCTTGCATGCACTCACACTCAAAACTGTTGACTCATGAGTCATGAGTCAATTAAAGAGATCTCCGGCGGGGTCATCAGTGAGGGTCTCCGCGGCACGTGTATCATAGATCTCAGTAGAAATTTGTGTCACCGCGTGTGGACATCATTCCGCGATTGCCTCGACACAAGACGGTCTTCAACATGCTCCGCAGAAGCCGCGCTGACACGCCGCTACCGATTTGCTCTACTTGCTCTCTTGCCAGGCTCAGACGTCAGTCGTGTTTGCATTTCTGAGGCAGACGATTCATGATTGAGACTCATCAGCTTGCAAGCGGCGTGAAGCGACGTGACATCCATGGAGCGGTCGGACTCGGTTGAGCATCTCGCGGGGCTGGCTGCACGCCGGACGCTAGGAGGTCGATCACGTCCGGTACACCGGTTGAACGGCTGCGAAGACTGTGGGGTGGCGGAGGAGCAATCAGACGCCATTGCGCTGGTTGCGCTGGTTGTAGTTGGAAGGCTAACAATCAGAGAAATCACCGAGCCTTTACCTAGCTGCAGCGTCTGGAAACACGACGACGGCGCGCATATGTATAGCAAGACAGGTCATAGAGCCGCGAGCCCTACATACGTGCTCGTTCGCTCCGCAGAGAGAGAGAGCTGATGCAGCATGCACCGGCGAAGCCACACCATTCCGCTTCTCGTCAGACGCGCCGCGAGAGCCAGCCTCACTCGTCGTGGATCGAGTACCTGCAATGACAAGGGCCGGGGTCTGCGCGAATGTGCACACGGTGGGACGTAATGAGCGGACGCATTGTCAGGAAAGCACCAAGCTTCCCTTGCTTCCACCTGCTCTCGAGCGTATATCGCGATCTCGAATGAGAGCAGGCGCACCTACCTGCTGATTTAGGGGCAAAGAGGTTCGCAAGCATGCAGTAACGCTGCATATGATGCTGCTGCTATACCGTATATATATAATTCAAATTATAGGTTCGTCCGTGATGCTCATTGCTCACGGAGTAGCGTGGTGGAAGTCACCGCGGAGTGGCGCGCCCAAGAAAAGCCGCCGCGCGCCGTGGACGGAATGAGGCTCGCGCCAGGCGTGAAGCTCGGCGATGCTCGTGTGCGATGCTGATGCATGCTTTCGCGCATAGCTCGGGCGCGCGCAATGTCATCGAAGTGCTTGCCCCTCCGAATCAATAAATCACCGAATATAATCACAATAATCACGAAGGAGGCGCTCGCTTCGATCCATCCGAGCAATCAAAGATTTTCATCTCCTTTCTCCATCCTTATATACTAATCCCTCGCTGTCGTTGCTGTCGCCCTGACACATAAGAAGCAAGTCATCTTCCTTTCCGACTTTGATCCGCTCTGCGCCGTTTCTTCACAACTCTCATCCTTGCACGTCATCCCTCTCGCTTCGATCAGACCGCCCTTTTTACCTTCGCCTTGCCTTCCTCGCCTTCTCGCCACGAAAGTCTCTCGCTCGCTCTCTCTCGCCTCTGTCGTCGCTCTACATCTTTTCATCACATCGACATGCACTCTTTGGCTCTTCTAATTGGCGTGGCCAGCACCCTCGCCTCCGCCGCGGCCTTCCCTCAAGCCTACCAAGCTTCACAGCTGCTTTCGCTCAATGCAAGGCAGGAACCACTTTCTAATACGGTAAGTGCCAAGATCCGCGCTGATGGCAGTGATCATGACGCACCAATCGCTCACAGGGTGGGGCCTCTGCACCTCGAATTAGCCTTTGTATTTGAATGCCCCGGCATGCGACTTTTACCAATGCAGTGTCAATCTTTCTGTGAGTAGAAGCGATGTAGCTCGAGAGCGTCGGACACGACACTCCATGCTGACGCGCTCCTTCAACGGCTTGCAGGTCGGTGGGAATCTCGCCGTCAACTGGCTCAACCCCCCAGCTGGCGATGTCAACATTGACCTGATGGGAAACGCGTCCTCTTACGTCGCGCACCACGTTGCCACTGTCGCAAGCAACAGCGAAGGCGACCGATGTGATGCAGGAGCGGGTGTTGGTCAGCAGAACAACGGCGTCAAGTGTGGCCGCTACGAATTCATCATTCCTAACGGCTGGGAGGGCAACTGTGAGTTAGCTGATAGAGCGTGGCATTCTTGGGTGTGCAGCGGACGGCATTGGGGTGATCTGACGGTGCCCGTCATGCCTGGAAAGAGTCTCTGCGTTGCAGAGCAGACGTTTGCTTTGGGAGCAATCGGAGCAATCGGAGACTCATGCTCACTCGCTATCATTGGTCCTCCCTCAGACACCGTTCGAGCGTCGCTGGTGCAAGACCCCAGTGTGGAGTCCTATACAGACGTCGTACTGATCGGCCCCAACGCCACTGCAACCAACCTGCCCACAACCGTCGTGCCGATCAACGGAGCGCCAGCTGCGACGTCCACCGCTGCTGGAAACTCGAGCTCCTCAGGAAGCCCAGCAGCCACCAGCTCGAGTGCCGGTGCGCCCGCTGGTAGCGGTACTGGAACCCCACGCTCTGGCTCGCCTGACTCGGCCACGACGCTGGCTCGTAGCATGGACCGCCACACTGTCGCAATTGCTGCCGCAGGCGTCGTATTTGGTGCCCTTGCTCTTCTGTGATTCCCTAGTTGCTTCAAAGATGACCTTAGCCGGAGGGAGCGAAATACCTTTCCTGGCCACCGCCAATCCATCTTCAGCACTAAAAAAATGCCAGTGCATGGCGCCTTATCTCCTCGAGCGCGGACAATTCATCTTTATCATTCTCCCCGCATTCATTCACGCTTATCCACACTCATTCAGCACGGCTCTCGCCCGCCCATCGCCTAATTGCACATGGTGATCGACGCCCAACGCAGGCTCATCCCAATTCATCTCACATACATAGTGCTAATCATTGCATGCTTTTGCTCCACACGCTCTCGACGAGCACCTGAAAATGACTGAGCGTGCTGCTGCCCTCTGACTCGTGGCGCGAGCACGTCAGATGAAGCAGCCAAGGTCATGACAATGAATGCTCACTCTACTACTACTCGCGTGAAGTCTTGAGTGCTGAAGCTCAAGGTTGATCGCGAATCAAAATGTAGACGCGCTCATCCAACGCCGCTAAACGGCCCGAATTGGCAATTCACGATTGAGACGCATCCCCTACAGCGGTCGACGCGACTGGCTGCTGCTGGACAAGGCGGAGTAAGAGCCGCGAGCCGCGAGCCGCGCTTGACTTGACCGATGCACGACTCACGACTGCAACGAGCTGATCAAAGGGGCTAAAAGACGTTACATTTTGCACCCTTTTGCGTATGCCTTGTCTGCTATAACGGAGGTGCGATGAGCAGCGATGCGTCTTTGTATCCGCCCTTGAAGGAAGTCTCGGAATCACGAATCTGAATGGCGAATTATGAATGTAATCCAACATCGCGCGCCTGCGTACGAACGGACGCAAATTTGAATATGATCACAAGTTGAAGTAGGAATCGTGAAACACGGATGCATGGGTGGATCCCTCTATACCAGCAGTCAGTTCGATCACGATCGAGTGCTGGCAAACGATGTGGCCGTCATGCGGTCGACTGCTGATTCAATCTTGAATCAATTCAAGATTGAGATTGCTTGTCCGGGGTACGTGCAGCAGCTAGCCGCGAGGGGACATGAGTTTTGATGGCTTGGCATGCACTTCAGCATTTATTGTTTAGCTACCGCGGTCGTTGACGAGATGGCGCTAGCGAAATCAAAAAGGTCTCATGCGGCGGGGGTGAATTCAGGTGAGACGTCTGCGCGTACTCAGACTGTGCAGTTTGTTCTTGCTACCGGAGCTGCTCGTCGTGCTTGCTGTTGGACGCACTCGAGGTGCAACGCCGCTACAGCTGCGAGTATAAGCAAAGTCATCGCGGACGTGAAAATGCAGAACGCGGGAGAGTCACTCGGGACTCATTTTGACTGTGACTGCTGCGTGCATACGTGGGTCGCGCCTACGGTGTCAAACGCTCGCGTGAATCTTGCGCGACCCATGCATCAGCCGCCGCCGCGACTTGCTCCTCAATCCTTACACCCACCCATCCATCGTCCATCGTCTCGCTCTCGTTTCGTCGGCTCCTTTTCTCTTCGATACGGATCTGTATGGCGGCAGTTCCACACGGACAGCGCTCCGTGCGCTTCAAGCTGTGTCCATTGCCGACCAGCTTTTTCGCTTCTCAGTAAATCGTTGCGCTCTATAAATGTGGAACTGCTGCAAACATCGTATTGCTCACGACTTCGCCCCCTACCAATTTCTCTGTCAAAATCTGCTTCGAAGGACGCTCGAGGCACTTGGCTCATCATGGCGAGCGCACTCCAACGTCTTTTCCGCAAACGGGCCAAGGCTCGACAGCAGGAGGCCCAAAAAAAAGAGGCAAACGCGCGCCATTCGGACGCTCTTGAGGATGCATTCTCTTCATCACCAGGCGGCGGTCTCAACCGTCCATCACCCGCCGACCGGTCGTCCTCGCCTGCCTCTTCGCTCTACTCGGCGCCTCTCACGCCGCACTCGACCCGCACGGCGTCGACCGACTTCGTCCATCACAAGAGCCACGTGCCCTTGAGTCCAGCGCTTACCGTGTCCAGCTTAGCCTCGCTTCGAAGTCCGGACTCTTCCTCCACTCAAGCCATGACCGCACCCTTCAGTGGCTGGCTCTCAGGCCCCAGCAGGCCACGCGCTCACAGCTTCGATGCCCTGTCATCCTTCTCTGGCCAGAGCGGTCTCAGCAAGCAGCCAGGATCCATACACGACGAGTTCGGACGCATGTCCCTACAAGAGAGTCGGGCGGATGAGACCATGTACTCCTTCACGCACGCCTCGGACAACGAAGAGGAGGATGACTTTGACGTCAATCCAGTCTACACCGCACTCTCGGAGACACCAGTGCATCAGCAGGATTGGCGTGCTGCCAGGCTCGTCCTCCTTCCGCCAGCTTCCTTGCTTCGAGAAATGAGCGTCCCAGTTGACTCAGAGCCTGCTTGGACCGCACTACATGCGCTCAAGCCTTCACCTGTCTACCGCGGCCAGTATGTAAATGTGCGAAGCTCTGATCAGACCTCGCAGCGCACCACCCGCAAGCGACCTGTCGAGGATCTAGACCGTCGTGATGCTAAGGACGAGACTTCCTCCGCTCAGGAAGCCCCAAATGTCCATTTTCCGACTTTGTCCAGCGCTCGCTCGGAGTGGGATGAGTGCCAGCTCACGGCCACACTCGAAGAGGATCGTCGAGTATCGGTCTGCCTTCATCGGCCTGACAGGCCTGCGATCCAATGCGTGGCGCGTGTCGTCAGCGAAGTGAGTGTCTATCGCACTCAGGCTGTCAGCGAAGGGCCGGATGAGAAGCGCGCCGGTGCTAGCTCTCCTGGTGCACCAACCTCGCCCCACGGCTTTGAGGTGCTCTCGCGACCAGTACAACCATGTGCAGCGAAGCTAAAGGGCAAGCAGGAGAAGATCCGCGTGCGAGTTTTGCTCCTGGACGGCTTGATCGCTCCTAGGTATTTGGACGCGTGCGATGCTGGCGAAGCAGCAGCTAGCCCGATCGTCGACGAGACCATGCAGGACGCCAGCTCTAGCGCTCCCATGTCGAGAGCACCAAGCTCAGCGGCCTCCATCGTCTTTCCCTCCGCCGAACCTCAATCGCCTACGGATCTCAGCAGAGCGCCAAGCATGGGTAGATCGGTGTCGATGCGCAGTGCCAGCACCTTGTTACAGGAACGCATTCAGGCAGTGCTTCCTGAGCAGCCTAATCTGGCGTGCGACTTGCTGGTGCTCAAGAATCCGCCGATGGACCTTCCAGAAACGCTGCGGAACGCCTTGAGCACGGCCTTTGCAGAGATCCAAAGAAACGCCGACTCCTTTCGAAGCGCTTATGTGCTGGTTCGGGGCTTTGAGCAGTACGACGCAACGCGCATTCGCCGAGGCGTTGTGCTTCCAGCAGTTCGACTTTTGGATGGACCCACCGCCAGCTTGGGCTCTGCCTTACGACACAGGCTAGCTCTAGCCTGCGAGAATGTGGCTTTTGGAACCTTGCACAGCCGCCTGTATCCAGCAGTGCGCGCAACGCAGCGCGTCGAAGACGAGGCACTCGATGCGTTGCTGCACACCTACGCCAAGTCGGGCAAGCCAGCAGCAGTATCCCTTGGAGTGACAGTGTCTAGTCTGCGAACTCGACCCGCTCGACTGGACCCTGCTGTGCGCATCTTGGAAAGCATTGGAACAGCGAACGAAGAAGCGGATAGGCTTATGAGGCTAGACGCCTCTACGCTCCAAAGTCTAGCGCAAGGCTCGTCTCAGCGGGAAGGCGACTGGTCTGGCTGTACGCAGTCCTCGCAACGGGTACGGACGCCATTGGATATACTCGCGACGCTGGTCTCCATTCTCAAAGCGATTGGTGATTCGGTGACGACGGCAGCACGAACAAGCAGCCACTCGAGCTTGGGCAGCATGCTCGATTCGCACGAATCACGGCCCCTGGGCGCCGACGAGTTGCTACCGATCGTCGCTACTGTCATTGTGCGAGCACGTCCTGCGGCTTTCGGTAGCGCACTGTTGTATGCACGAACATTTGGCATCGACAACTCCACGAATGCTGAGACGAGGTGAGTCATCGTGGCAGTGGCTGCTCTGTTGGCGCCCAAAGATCTTCTGACCTCTCCATGTTTTTGCTTCTCAGTTGGGCTTTAACCACCTTTGAAGCCGTGCTGGAATGGTTGCGAGCCGACCCACTTCGTTTGAAAAGTGGACCACGTGGGCCTAACGAGGTGGGTCCTGCTCCACCAACCTCTCTTGACGGTCAAAAAATTGGCATGTCCCTTTCCAGACGTGCGGGCGCTTCTGACGCGGAAGTGCCGCAGCTTGACGACTTGGCGCGTAGTCGGCGAACATCGTTGCCATCGGATGTTCTGCTGATGGCGCGCAGCAACAGTGCGATGATGCGCTCAACGAGCTCTTTCTCGGAGCGTGACACAGCAAGCAGGCCGACTTCGCCCGAGGATGAGCCAACGGGCAACGATGGCTTCAAAATGCCTGGCCGGCCCGCGTCCGCGACGTTCAGTCAATCCCTCTCGCGACATCACAGTCGAGTAAAGCGTCCTCAAAGCGTGTTAGGAGTCTTGGGCGAAGACACTGCTTTTGCTGGTTGCGGAGCGCACGATTCGGCAGAACCAGATTCGCACCTGGCCCCGAGCGATTCTGCACCCATCCCGTCGCACCCGAATCTCCACATACGCCCGCAGATCGTGACGCGAAGGCGGCCGACAGCCTCGGCTGCGTCGACTTCGAGTGGAAGGGCCGAAAGAGCCTCTGCGCTCGAAAGAAGTGCCGTGATCGGCGCATCGTTTTCGGACATGCCCGTGCGGGTAGTTGGTTCCGAGGCTTCCTTGAGCTCGCCGACATCGTCAGGTATGACTCGAGGCGGCAGTGAAGATCTTACAGCGATGGCAAATCATGGCCATGTCAGACCGGACGGCGGACGAAGAAAGAGTATGGATTCGTGGTCCGCCCTGTCCATGTTTTATCGAGCACCATCAGAGGAGAGGTCACGCCCAGAGTCCGCCGCACAACATGCTGAGGATCAAATTAGGAAGGCTTCAGTACGTAGTTTCAGCCCTGCTGCATCTTCGGTGTCCGAGGAAGGCGACGTGTGGAAGGCGCCTCCCTCACAAAGTGGTACATGGCTTCCGACATGGTCCGATTTCAGCACTAGTGGTCGCAAAAGGGCGAGCTTTTCGGCAGGGACATTGGGCGCGACGATGCAGAGCACTAGTCCGCCCGCGAGTGCCGTGAGCACAGATGGAATCAGCCCGAGCGGAACCTTTAGCACGCTACCTCGGTCGAACTCGGGCAGCGGGTTTGCAGCCTTGTGCGGCGAAAGTCCACGCTCCATCTCGTCTGCGCGCTTCACAGATACCGCAACAGCAGCAACTGGCCCCGTAGTGCCCACTCTGCAAGCCTGGCCTCACCGATACTCTGCAATCAAGCGCACTGCATCGTCGATCTCAGCACAGACCCAGGTAGTGCCCGATCAGTCGACTGCATCGATCTGCGACTCGGGCTCGGAGGCTAGCTCCCTCAAATCGACTCGCGGATCACAAGATGTCCGAGCATTCGAAACCAGTGCGTTGGAGCGACGTCGACGCTTGTCTCGCTTAATGTCTCCCTCGCTTTCTGCTTCGGCCTCGCCTGCTATGCAGCCTAGCCTGGCAGTCGACTTCTCAGCCTCCGGTGACTTTACGCCGGCGCGCCCGTCCGCCGAGGAAAGAATGCCCGTCTCCAATACCCACGCTCCGGCACCTGAATTTGCGGCATTTCGAGCCGCTTTGGCCGCTTCGTTCGGCTCGCGAAGCCCGCCGTCTTCTTCTTCCTCTGCCCAAGGCGAGACTGTCGATCGACACTCTCGCAGACGCGTAAGCTTCAGTGATAGCACCACCCCAGGCAGCAGTGGGCGTTTGCATGCGGCCATCGCCTCGGATGCAAGCTCCTCGCATAGTCAGCGTGATTCGTACTTTCCGCAATTGCGCATCCACGTGCCTTCGCCAGTGCAGGAGCTGGCTGATCCGATCAGCAGCGCGACCATAAGCAATGGGGCCCATTCTGGCGAGTCTCTCTCACCGCCCGCAGCTACATCACGCGGCTCGCGCCAAACGGAAGCTGTGAGGCAAGGTGCGGATCACACGCAGCTCGCGACGCCTGTGCTGCCCGCCCCCAGAGCGCTCTCGGCTTCCAGATGAGAGTAGGGCGCTACGTTGCTGGAGCAAAGTGCTGCGCCCAATCTCGTTCTCGACTAATCGACTGGACCACGTCCGGTGCGGCGTACATCGCCAGCTTCTACATTCTAGCAGGAGCAGTGCTCCAGCGTTTCCGAATCGTTGCCAAACTTTTTGTTCTCGCTCGCCATGATTTAGCGCCCCATCGACCGTGTGTGCATCGAAGCGTCCTCAAGAATCACAACCACATCCGCATACCAATCCGACTCTAGACAATGCAGACTCGAACGCACCAATGGGCTCCTTTCATTTCGCGTGCCACGCTTTCCGTTCCCTCATGTTGTACATGTACCTGAGCTCGCGCAATCAACATATGACCAGCCCAGCTTCCAATCTCGAGTGCTCATTCGCGTTTCGGCTTTCACTGCTCAGCACCGCCACGAGCGCGAATCAGGCCACAAAGGTGCGGCCGAGCTCGGGAGAACACAAATCGTTTCTCTACGAACGCGTGTATTTCGAGCAGTCATTGGTAGGACATGACAATCTTGCGGACCACCGTCTGCAACGCGAATGCGGGAAGCCAGGGTGCATTGAGATCAATGGTCAGTCGTGAAGCGGCACAATGTATCGATGTCTTCTCGAGATGAGGATAAAGATCCCAGGAGTGCATCGTGATGGCCGTCAGAGGGTGCTTCAGATCAGAGACTCGTTGGCGAGCCACTTCTCGAAGAGCACCTGAGCTGCAAGAGGCTGGTCGTAGGGGACCATGTGACCGGCTCCCTTGACCTCGACCAGGGTAAAGGTTCCGGCACCCTTGCCTGCTTGACGAACAGCACCAGCAACCTTGCCGTCAACCTTCCACTCTTGCTTCTTGGCGGCGTTCAGCTCGTCCTTGAAGGGAGTGTCGAGCTTGAGGCCCCAAGCGCTATGACCGACGTTTCCAATGTAGTTGCACATGTAGTCTGCCACACCAGCGTAGCTGGCGCAAAAAGTGGACATAGAAGTGGGTCAGCCTCGGAGCGAAAGAGTCGCAGAGAAGTTCGATGCTCACACGAGAACGCGAACGCCGTCCTCGATCAGTCCAGGGATAACCGCAGCAGAGTTGTGCATGCCATCTCCCTAAAAGGCACGAAAGACTTGGTGAGCAGGAGCCCGTCAAGAGCCATGCGCAACATGTCCTCACCTGGAACATGAATGCCTGGTTGACCTCCATGTTGCAAGCCTCAAACTTGATGTCCTGGGGAACGCTAAATGCCTTCTTCGTAGAGTCGAGGTTCATGAACGCCTGCACGTAGCTTTCGTCACGATAGCAAAGAGGGCCGTCCTTGTCCTCGCTTCTGTCGCACTTCTTTCTGACGTCGTACGGGTTCACACCCGCATTCTGCATATCGCCGTAGAGGCCAGACCAGCAGTACAAAGCGGCGGGAAGGCAAGCCAGGCGCGAATTGCTCTTGTAGCATGAGCCGATCAGAGATGAGCACGTCTTGGCTTTAGACTCGAGCTTATCGCACACCTCGGAATTGCCTTTGAAGATGGCGCTGATGAACGCACCGGGGGTCAGAGGGGGGGCGCTGAAAGGCATTAATGATAGCTACGACTCACTATTCGCCCTTGCAAGCGTACTCTGGAACGGTCTCAAACTGCGTTTGAGGCTCAGTAAGACCGTTGCCGAGCAGAATGCTTTCGAGATTGATGACCTTGGTAGCGATGGTGTCAGGGTTGGCGAATCTGCTGCGAGCCAGCTTCTTGTTCTCCTCATTGATCTTGGCGGCATACAGGGGAGCGTAGCGTCCACCGTAGCTCTCTGCAGCGATGCTAAAGGGCTGCTTGGAGTACTGAGGGTAGCGAGCGAAGAATAGGGACAGGAAAGCATATACATCGTCGGCAGCTTGCGGAGTGCTGTTCACTCCTCCACCTTCGCTGTACGAGAAGCCGACATTGACAGGCTGATCCAAGAAAAATACGCTGGACTTTGAGGTCCACGAGTGCTTGTTGTACTGCAGAAGGTCGAGCAGCGTCTGTCGTTAGTACTGCGATGGCGCATATATACAGAGGGTTGTAGGGAGCGCATGTATAATGCTCACCTTGGTGTCAGTGCCATTCTTGTCGATGGTACAAGGGCCTACACCCTCCATCAGCCAGCCAGTCGAGGAAGAGCATCCCTTTGAGAGGGAGGAAAGGGGTACAGATGTAGTGCGCAAAGCGTCAGCAATCTGCGCGGCCGATCGATTCAGTCAGCGATGACACTCACAGGTCCACCGTTCAGCCAAAGCGTGACGGGGTCCTTTGCGGGGTTGCTGCGCGATTCGAAAAAGGCGAACCAAAGATGCTTGTCCGCATCAATGTCGAGATAACCCGCAAAAGATTTGACGTCGGGATCGCAGTGGTCCAAGGGCGTCTGACTGATGCGGAGCGAGTATCTAGGGAATTGGTGGTGAACCAATCGCTCGTATCGAGTTCCTTGAACGCTGACGAGCCCTTTGCTGATCCAGCCTTGAGCGTCGTGCTTGGCGTTCTTGAACGCATTCTCTACCTTGTGCTTAGCGTGCTCGATTTGCTGATGGATCTCGTCAAACAGCATCTCGGCGCCTTGCTCGGTTGAGCTTTGGGCCTCGATGAGCTGCTCCTTGAGCCATTCCGTCACCGGACGAGCTTGCTCCTCGAGCTCAGACACGTTCAGGTCCTCGAAGGTGGGTCTGCTCAAAGGTTTGGGAGAAGCGCCAACTGCCTGCTTGGCCTGCTCCAGCTTCTCGCTCGCCCAGTGCATTCCACCCATGGCGTCCACTTGCAGCTCTTCCGCAGGACCACGCAGAGAGTCCAGAGGTGGCGTTACACCGCCAGAGACTTGGCGAGCCAAGGCAGCGGCGCATACGACCGCTGCCGAGGTGAGCGAAAGGTAAGATGAGCGCATCGTGAGAAAAATTCGAGAGGTGGTGTTCGCCTTGTGGTGGTGAGGGTGGTGCAAGGGCGTTGCGGAGAAGCGGAACAAGGGTCTTATCAGCGATGACGAGGACCGCAGGTTTACGAGTGGGGCCGTGCCGACGCAGCAAACAGAGATGTGACTGATGAGGTGCCCGCAGAGCAGGAACCACAGTTGACACGCGAGGGTGGAACGCGCTGCTGCATGCGCATGCATTCACGATTGGGTACCGCCCGCGATGTTGTTGAACACTGGTCAAGTGGCCGCGCGGTGTCGCAGTGTACTGCCGCCCGTGACTCAGCCACCCCTGCGCCAAGGGGCCTCCACTCGCGCTGATGCTGAGCAGCGGCGCAGCTAGGTTGAACAATCACGTGGCTTCTCAATCTCTCATGCTTTGCAAGAGATCCAGAATGTCCACAACATCGATCATCATTGCGAGCTTGGTTGAGCGCTTTGTCTATGACAGGGGGTGGATCTTTCATGTCTGCGGGGCCGAGGGACCCGCGGAGAGCACTCAGGAGCGGCATCGACAAGCCGAGGTATGGTGACCGCGAGTGCACAAGTAGGAATATCCAGCCGTGGACGGCTTGGCGTTGCGAAGTCGCAATGGCAGCCGCTATCGCCGAAGGATGACGCTCAATGTGTTCAGACCAAGCCGCCGCGGTGATGCTGCTGGAGCAGCACCTCACTTGACATGCGTGTGCGAACCCTAGGCGGAGATTGCGGCATGTCTGTAGCAAGGCAGCGAAAGATCGGCACGCTCAGCTCATGTCTCGAATCGCACTTTGCTTTACATGCAGTTACTCACTTGAGCAGAATATCCCTCACAGCCTTTTCTTCTCCTCCATTCCAATCGCTGTCTAGATCTAGGCGGACCAAGTTTGCAACGACCGCACCCGCTCGATAGATCAATAGTGTGGGCGACAAATCGATGGCGTTGCCGATTCTTTCAGCAAAATCTTCTTCATCTTCGTCCTCCTCCTGAGCCGAGTCTGTCCTACCACTGCCGAATCCGATAGCCGAGGCGCATGCCTGCAAGAACTTTGTGTGTGGATGTAGCCGTGCCAGAGAAGCTAGAGATGCGGTGAGGATAGCGCAAGCAGGGACTCCCTAGAATGTAGAGATGCGTTGTCAAGGTCAGGCCATTCGGTCATTGCAAGTCATACCGTGGTGCTTCGTGCAACGGTTCAGGGATCGCAAATAACCAATCGATCACTCTTGCCATCACCTCCAAGCAATGCACTCACCTTTTCGTACAAATGCACCACGACGCTGGTCGTGGGACTTTCTCGATCGATTGCGTCCGCATATCCATCCTGATCCACCTCTCTCAAATGTCCGAAGAAGCCTGTGCGTCGAGAAGCAGGTTTGCGTGGCAGTCCGCCAAGTCCCGATTGGGGGACGACCAGTGCGGGGCCTGTTGCGTCGCTCTGCAGCTCCGCCAGATTCTCTGCCAAAGCTTCCACATCCTCGTCTTCTCCCGCTAAGCGTCTCTTTCGTCTCTCATCGGCCACCTTTTGGGCTCGGCGAAGCTCGGCTATACGCGCTGCTCGTAGGTTCTCCAGCTCCTGCGCTTCCGTTTCCCTTGCGCCGCTCGTCGCAGTGGTCTCCTTGCCCCCAATTGCCGCTTCTTGGCGTCTCAGCGCGTCCTCTTCGTGCGACGTCAGCTGGCTGTTCAAGGCGCCGCTTTCTATGCGCGCGCTCCTCTCCCGAGCCGCGCCGTCCCGTGCCTTTCTCGCCGCGCCTTCAGCAGCTCGAGCATCAGCTCTGACACCTTTGGGTCCCGTGTTTGCGCCGGGTCTGTCGATGGGTACGTCCGAACGGCTCTGTATGGCTCCATCAACGTCTGTCCGTCTGCGCTGCCTCTGATCGTCGTCGAGATCGGATCCCAGCTCATCCGAAGTGCTGGGAGAGGGCGTTCGAGGAGGTGTCCGGCTGCCAGACGCCAGAGCTGATTCGAGAGGCACGCCTTCCAAGATCTGTCGTTCGATTGCGTCCGTCATTGTATGCTAGCTGGTGCTCGCAAGCGAGACCCGTCTGATGTGTCGGACCTTGTCTCAGATTCTGTGGTCAGGCAGCGGAAACGACGCAGCTAGTGGAATGTCGAGCGTGTTGAGGGAGCAGAGTCGACTAGCACGCGCCTGCTCTGTTGGCCAAGGTGATTTGAGAACCTTTCGAGACTGGGCACTCGTGCGTGGAGGCGAGCCGCAAGGTGCGCTGGAGAGGGCGCTACGTTCACGGTTGAGATCGTTTCGAAGAGTGCGGCTAAATGACTTGAATGGCTTTGAAGGGGGATCCCGGGCGGACCGCGATCAGGACTTGTCAACTGACGACTGCGCGAAACAAGCTTTGCATGCGGTGGGATGGGCGCAGCCGCGGGATACTCACGACTGATAGGCAAAGAGCTACACGACGCTGCTGTACGGCCCCACAGCTCTAGGCGACAGGTGTGTTGATGTACCGGTGCACGAACCCGCGGTGCGTGCATATCATCGATCGTCCCAAGGAAATCACGAATGCATGGCCCCATTATGCACCTCGTCCATGCACTTTGGGAGGCGCGGACCACACGACCTCGGTGTCTTTCGCACTCGTCCATGGAGCATTCGTGAGTGAGTATGAAGGGCACGGATCGGGTCACTCTCCACTCACACTGTGACTCTTAACTCTCGACTTGTAGGCACGCATATCAGCTCCGACGGGCTGAGACCCTGCAACAATGCACCCGGTGCGGTGCGGTGCGGTGCGGTGCGGTACCGGTACCTATACACAGCACCCTCGTTCCTGAGCTGCGCTCCACTCGCGCGCACGCTAAACAGCCCGAGCATTGATGGGCGCAGCTCGCGTCTGCTCGCTGCTGCTGCCCGCGGCGCCTCTTTGCTTTCAGCCGGTCAAGATTTGAGCTCGTTTCGCTGCACCTTTCGCACCTGGACGCAGCCGCTGCAGGCGCTGTTACCGCTCTTTGCAATAAGCTGCATGCACTCGCGACTGCATCAGCACGCCAACACACCTTCTTGGTCACGACACCGTCGGCCCTATTGCAGCGGCCAGATCGACGTGAGTCGCAATCACACAATCAGCATGCTGAGGGGGACTTCAACTGGGCAAAGCCTGAAACGAATGGCAGTCATCTATGTTACAGACGCAAAAACGATGTACGAGCATGCATATAGAAAGGCAAGTATCATGGGTCGCGGAGAAGGAGGAGGAGACGGTTAGAGTCTTATTTGGACGTCGAGGTGCGGCTCGGCTAAGCTGCGCCTCGACCGCCAGCAGTCAGGACCAGCTTCTTCTTCTTGGGCTTCGCTCTTCTGCTCGAGGGCGTTGGAACAATTTCTGATTCTTGACCTTGAGGGGAGTCCAAGGGCTGGCCTTGCCGGCCGACAGAGGTCGGCATGCGCTCAGCGTTGTTGTCGGCCTGGACGAAAGGCCGCCCAGGTGTCTCCGCAGCGGGCGTTCGGGCACCAGAGGATCCGTTCCTTGGTGTGGCCGGGGACGCGTTGCCTCCCTTCGGCTGCTTGTTCAGACCTCTGCTGCCACGCATTTGAGGAGCGTTTCTGCCTCCTACAATGTAATCTTCCTCCAAATCTAGCCAATCCCAATCGATTCCGCTGTCGTCGTAATCGTGACCTTCCTGTGGTAGTCTCGAAGAGGCGTGCAGCGCTGCTGCGAACGGGCTTTGGGCGGCCCGAGTGCCCCAAACTGTCTTTGGGCCTGCAGTGTTTGATGCAGATCGCTCGAGTGGTCCAGCCGCAGCACGCGACCGAGTACTGGGAGCCACCGGGAAGTCCTCTTCGGGCTCACCGGGATGCATAGGAAAGTCGCGATCTGCACCCCACAGAGCTGATTCTCTGAACGATGGCGAGGCGTCGGTGTCCTCAGCGGCTGAGCTACTGCTGGCCAGACCGCCTACCCCCGGGCTGCTTCCATAGCTGCTCCCGCCCACGAATCCAGCTGCCGCAGCCGCCGCAAGCTCGGGATCATGGGCAATGCTATCTATGGCTGCTTGCCGTCTGGCTGCAAAGTTCGCTCCGCCAGGTCGAGAAGCTGCCTCTGCTTCTTCCGCTCTAGTACGAGCTCTGTCATCCTTGCGTTCGCGATCTCTTCTCCTATTTCTCCGAATTTTCATGCCTTGTTCAAAGGGCTTCAGAGTTGACCGACTAACGACCGGCTGGTGGGCAGACCGTGATGAAGCTGCCCCTGCGCCAGCGACATTGCCCTCCCAAGAGGCCTGCTGCTGCATGCTTTGACTGGCCATAAAGTCCCAGTCAACCTCGGAGAACACGACATCGGTGCCCATGGGAAGATGGCTCAGGTATTTGCACCTCCTGCGGAGCTCGTCGTTCATGCTTCCCTCATCAGCGCCCTCAATTTTGAGCTTCAGCTGTCGTGGAAAGGCTGCATAGCTACCGTACTCGGCCAACAGTACCTTGACGTCCAAGGGTTGCAAGTAGATGTGCTGGCCTGTGGCGGCCTGGTAGAAGAGGTAGGAAGACGAAGATGGGGCAGGTGGGTTAATATTACGCCTGGATCGCGGGGCAGCTGATTTGGTAGATGTTGGCGAGGTGGTGGTTTCGGAGCTATCCACCTTGAGTCCTTGGACTGTCGTCGCACCACCGGCTGGCACGTGAGACTGAAGAGCCAGCCACTCTGCTGCTCCTTCACTTGGCTCCGCTGCACCTTCGCCACCCTTGGGCTGCGCGTCTGGTGCCTGCGGTGGAGTCTCGACGTCGTCAACGACAGCCTGCGGCTTGACACGGCTTCGTTGACGGTCCTGCCATCTGGAGGCTTCGCCTAGTATTCGTGCACTTTCCGTTTCCTGCACGTCGGCCAAGTCGGCAAGCGCTTTTTCGATCGCTTTGCGGACATGCGGAAGGTCGAGCTCTCGACGTGCCCGATCCATTTGCTCGTGGACTTTTGCAAGCGCCAGATCGACGAACTGCAACGAAGGTTCGCTGCTTCCTCCCAGCGATTCCAACAACCGATGTTCGGCTGCGAGCTCGGAAGCGTCTCGCCGCAGATGCCCTTCTACGTGCTCGGGCGTCGAGATCATCAGCTTTGAGAATCGCCTGACGTCAGGCAAGAAGTGCCAAGGGGCAGCTCGCTGCGCTATTAGAGGCTCGCTGGATCCTGGCCAAGTCGCTGAGATGGGCAGAGCTAGCGTTGTCAGATGCGGCCTTTCGATCAATCGCATCAGTAAGCCGTCCGAGGGACCTGGGGCACAGTTTGTCGTTTCGTCCGCTTCCAATGCTTCAGCTCGTGTGTCCCAAAATTCCACGGCCTTGACATCTTTTGCATACACGGCATCCCAGCAGATGGGGCATCTCTTCCATTTGGGAGGGGATCTGGTGCTCTGCGTACTTGCTTGGGTGCTGTACGAGGCAGCACGAGATGCTGGGGCAGACCCAGGCGGTCTGTATGGCGCCGCGCCCGGTCTAGAAGGCGACGAAGAGTAAGACGTAGATGCTGTGGCTGTCCCCTCCCCATCCGGTGTGGAGAGGTAGTGGAGTATGCAGGGGTAGCAAAATACATGACCACACTTGGTCATACGTGGTGCGGTCGGCGGCGAGAGGCATATTGGGCACGATGCGCCCTCGTGTGTCTCGAGGTGAGGGGCGTGTGCATTCGTTGCAGAAGAAGGGGCCGCGGAGTTGGAAAGCGCAGAGGAAGTCGGGATCAACACGCTGAGAATGTCCGGCCAGTGAAGGAACACGTCTGGGTCCGCGTAAAATGCGGTGTAATCGCCGGTGGGCTTGAGCAGGAAACGATACTGCGCATTCACGTAGCCTGTAGAGAAAAGGAGGAGTCGACAATGTTGTGAACGGCTGGCGCTGCAACTAGAGCCTGACTGGCACTAGCAAGGACTTACGTTCCTTGTTGAAGGGCGTAAAGTGGCCGCCACGTCTCTTCTTCGCAGCGACTGGCGGAGGCGGGCGTGCTCGAGGAGGCATGGTGAAGCCGAGAAGCTGTGCATTTCGCAAGGATGAGATGATCAGCAGCTGTGATGGCGCACGGCGCGCCCGCTCGCATTGTAGCCGCGACATCATATCCAAGACGGCGGGGATAGACCTCCCACCACCGTGTCGAGATACACGGAGCAGCTCACATGGTCAATGTTCTGCCCTTTGCGTCCTCCGTGCGTGTGTTGTCCACCGCTGACATTCTTGCCGGGATGCGCGCCATTTCCACCAGCTCCTCCTCGTGGCGTGCTCATCGTTCGGCTCGTTACGCTCATCAGAAGTATGGTGAAGCTGCAGCGCTCTCGGAGTCCATGCACCGCTGTCGTGGCGCAAGACGTGCGAGTGTGGTACAAGGAACCGATGGGATGAGAAGGGAATCAGCGGAGCTTGTCGCAAAGGGCTTGACGCGTGACTCGATGTGACGCGCGCCCCGCAAGCGAACGCAGATGAGGCAGTGCAATTGCCAAAGCTGAGAGCTTGATGAGCGCTCGCCAATGATGAGGATCGCTGCCCTCGTTGCTAATGACGAAGATGAGATGAAGGTGAGAGAGGCTCGGACACGTTGTGCCTGAGTCGATCACTCGACATGCTGTTCGACGCGTTTGGTCAAGATCGGATTCGGGATCGCAGCGTGCATGCCCTCAGTCACGAGTAAGGCGCGCACCACCCGCGAGTGAGGGGATGTGCTCATCATCCATCGCAGTCAGCGTGCATGCAGCCCATTTCAGCGCGCAAGTCGGCATCAGTCGCGCGTGGAGGTGCTGCAATCTTGAATTCAAGCCCGGCAGTCAAGGGTCATCATGCCGCTCTCTGCTGACGCACGTGACCGGCGCCCTATCGGTTATGTCCGACCCCGGGCCGCACGTTATTTGTGATTTGTCGGTGTGTTGTCTCGACTCGACCTCGACAACGCCTCCCCGACTTCTCACCTCTCTACTACCCGCATACCGTATCGTACTCTTACACAAGAGACTAGCTCACTACGCTCCTCAGCTCTGACTTACCAACGAAACCATCTCGCCACGCCATTCGTCATCGCCGGGAGAGGTGCGCTCAATCACTGCGACTGAACGCACGCTCACGCCACAGACAGTAGCACCACTATAATAAGAGCCAAATTTTGGCTGACAGGGGTGGCGTGGAGTTGAGCGACTGCAGACATGGCTCTTGCTAGCAGCTCACGCGTGGTGCTGCGAATCTCGCAACAGGCGCTCTCGAGCTCCTTGAGTAGAGCTTTGCCAATACTCACATTACCGCATACCGTGCTGCGACCAGGTGGACGACAGAGGGGCGAGCCATCACCAAGCCAATCGGCCCGTCTACTCTTCCACGCTCGCTCAATTAGACAAAACGTCACCTCCGAGCAGCGGTCCGTGCCATCTCCAGCTCCAGCAGTGCCAAATGAATCTCACGCCCCGCCCGACCTGACGCGGATAACGAGACGGCCGTCAAGCCCCGAAGAGCCAAAGGTCTTGGAGGGTGGCGATCCAAAGGTACTCTTGACAGAGACTGGAGCTGCGAGGCTGGATGCGGTAGCAGAAAGAGAAGGCAAAGACGGAATCGCTCTTCGGGTCGAGGTCATGCCTGGTGGCTGTCATGGCTATCAGTATGCCATGAACGTGGTCGACGAGGGCGCAGAAGAGGATGACTTGTGAGTGGTCAAGGAACCCCATTCAGACGGGTGTAGGGCGGACGATGCTCATGACTCGCATTCGTGGGCTCCCCTCAGCTGCTTCACATCCATCACATACCCTCGAGCCTCTTTGCTGATCGACTCGGTGAGCTTAAGGTTGCTCAAAGGATCGACCATCGACTACGCAACGGAATTGATCGGATCTCAGTTTGTCATTCGAGACAATCCTCAAGCAAAAGGCGCTGGATGCGGGTGTGGAGTCAGTTGGGAACCAAACGTGGACATTTGAGGCGCATGTATGCTTGTATGTTCATTTTTATGCGCACGAAAATTTGAGCAAGACGGTGTGCTGCCTGAGCATGCTTAGAGGGGATGCAAAACACTTCCAAAGGTGTTCAAGGATGTCTGCGGCGTCGCATGCGAGTGGGCTGGCGACCTTTCGGCTGGCACGGGACGTCTGAGGCTCGAGTGTAATGGAGCGGTCCGGACCCGGTGAATCAGTGTGATAACCCTCTTGTTGCCAACCCTCTGTGGGAGGCAGGTTCGCCACGAAGCCACCGGATGGGCTTGCAGTCTCTTGCATGGCTTGCGTTCTCGTCGGCTCATGACCAGCATGCATGTTTGCCCATCCTTTCTGATTCGTCGAGCTGCGTCGAGGTGAGAGGATGGATGGTGCCGTACGTCGACGCTGCCTGGTATGTGATGCCGAGTCACGGATGTGTGCTGGGGCTGTGCATCTTCGGAATCAAAGCTCCATTCACCATTCACATTCGTGATTTGTGATTGTTGATGAAAGGGCTACAGTATGGCAAGCTAGCTGCGTCTGTGAGCACACGCGCATCGGCGCATCTTAAATTGAACGTAAATGCGAACTCGTGATTTTGCAAGCGACGCGCAGATGAGACAGACGAGCAGACGTTCAGCAGGCGCGAACAGCTTCACTTCCGCAGAGCGCCGTCTCGTGCACGCTTTGCCCTGTCAGACCAATCCGATCAGCATTCGTGATTCTTGAGCGTCAAGCGTATTCAAGAAGCCTCGTCTGATGACAACACTTTCTTGTTGCACATTCACTCCGACACAGGTGTGTCACTCTGAGCACCGCTCTCACACTGCCACGCTGACAGGTACGCTGAGTCGCGATTTTGACCGCGCCCCCGTGTCTTCGCCCGGAATCTTTGCCTACGCGGTACAGTGCTATCATTGCACTCGCACATCTCGCACATTCCCACGGCCACGGTCACGGTCAAATTGCATTCGATCATTCGACTTCCTTCAGCTTCCCGTCCATCACCACTGCTCTTGCTCGACAGCAAAAAGTCCAGCAGCGTTTGGGGTCGTCGCGGTGAACTCATGATGAGCTCGAGCAACGGCGCATCACCCGCCGCGTCCAGCACCACACTTGCATCCGCCGCTACAAATCAATTGCCAGCCGTGGGACCAATCGACGGTGACACTGATTTGACCAACGGTAATACTTCTATCACTTCACACCATCATCAGCACGCCTCGACGGTGCCGCAGAGCAACCTAGCAACTCCGGTCATCATGCAGCAGCGCAAATCATCTCCTCTAGCAGCATCCTCCATCCAGAAGCTCGGCACAGCAGACATCTTGGAAAGGAGACCTTCGCCGCTCGTACCTCTTGACGGCGTCTCCGCTTCAATGCCCGCGGCGCACAGCTCTCACTCCAAGGTGACCGAAGCGGGACGCGATGCAGCGGCAGGACAGACCGTCACCCTCTCAGCTTCCAACTCCACCTCAAGTCTAGGTGGCACGACGATGGACTTGGACGACGCTTCCATCTCTCAAGTCACGCACTCAAGCAGCGCTGCTCCGTCGCCAGCCAATGCGAGAAGTGGTGGTAGGCGCGGTACTCCGCAAGCGGAAGAGACGATGGGCTCGGAAGCTCGACGGTCGAGGAGGGTGTTGCCGGCTCGTCTGCTTCGGGTCTCTAGCATCTTGGCAGGTGGCAGCAAGGAAGACGAGCTTGGAATTGGAACTCCTACAAAGCTCGGTGAGTGAGCGCCTGAATTCATCGAAGGAGGGATCGTCGTCAGAGGGCACGCCTTCCATGTGAGCAGGAGCAGCGCTTGGTGCAGGGATTCACACACCCAGCGCCCTTGCACTTTGCACAGATCAAGGCTTCTTGTTGCCCAACCTGCCGATCATTTTGAGCAGCAGCTCCGTCTCGTCGGCCTACGAGCATCGCTTCTTGAACGCAAGTGGAGAGGATTTTAGCTTCTTTTCGGATCCCAATGTGGCTCGAAGCTGCCGAGCGAGGGAATTGATCGAGACGCCAGAGTTCAAACCGTGGGACGAAGGTGCTATGCTGGGAAAGACGAGAGCCTTGAGAAGCGAGGTGAGTGCGCGGCCATGCGAGGCGCCGGGAAGAGCAACGGGGAGCCTGACGATCGAATTGCGCTTTTGCGATCTCCGCTCGACAGGAAGACATGTCGGATGCGGCTTACGAGCGTCGGCATCGTCGAGGAGACAAGTTGGAGAAGCGCCAAAGGCGTCTGGAAAAAGAGGCGCTGATACGCGACCGTCAGAAACTCAAGGAGCGCATCGATCAGCTCAAATCGGCCGATGCCAGACTTCTCATGCCGATCCTCCATGCTAGGGAAAGGCACACCGAATCGCGCGCTCCAACACCTCCAGGGGAAGGATCAACCGTCAAGACGTCTGCGAATGTCGGGCTTTCTGAGGGGTCATCCTCTGCAGCCGATACTTCCTCCAAGCTCGAGCACCTTCGTGCTGAGCTTCTAGGCGAAGCATTGGAGACTCTTGCGCGATACGATGCACTGCTGCCGGAGCTCGTAACCACCGCTGCCAGAGCGACTCCGCCAATTGCACCTACCGCAACACCCATGGAGAAGCGCAGCAACAAACGACCGGCTACCGAAGAAGCTTCGGCCAGCGCGGCCGAGGACGACGAGAGCACCGACTCACGCTCGGCAGCGGCCACTGCTGCAGCCGTTCAGTACGCCAAGAACAAGGCCAGGACTGCTGCTGCCACAGCTGCTCGACAGAGAAAGGCGAGGGAGAGGCGTGAAGCTGCAGCACGCGAAGCTGCTGGCTTGCCACCTCTTCCCCCTACCGATGTAGCGAGCAGCTCGACTGCGACATCTTCAGCTCGAGTCATCAAGTCGACGCTGAAACGGTTGCCGTCTGCAGCGAGCGCTGCAACAAGGCCAACGATCAGTCTCTCCCGTCGCAAAAGCGCGCCAGAGACGAGCACAGCTGCATCAAGAGCGCGCACATCGCAAGCTCTTGCAAGGTCCGTCTCGGCTGTGCGTCAGAATCGAGCCAGTCTTCCAAGTCTCAAGAAACCCGCAGTATATGCGGTCAAGAATCACTTTAACATTCACGCGCGCACATCTGGTGGTCGATTCGCTCCAAAGAGCGCCCTCACCGGTGCGGGCAAGGCTGCACCTTTGGCTTCCACACCGAAAAAAGTTGCTGCTGCGTCAAAGCAACTTGTACGCTCGGCGAAGAGCGCGTCGACGGCATCACCCGAGCCTCCAAAGCGCAGTCCGCGCACCGCGCGACGAGAAGTTCCGAGCACATCGACGTCAGAGGAGCGAAAGGCGTCTGGCTCGAACAGGGGTATCAGGGGCGCTAGTGGACGTTTCATCGAGCCACCTCATTCCTTGTTGGCTTACCAACAGCGCCAACAAGCAAATCGCACAGGTCCGTCTTTGTCGGAGCTCGAAGCTGCCAACAAGCGACCGAGAAGAGTCAAGCTGATTCTGGGTCCCGACAAGCGTGGGCATGAAGGCGATGCGGATGAAGTGTCACGCACGAAGGGAACACGTCGATCGTTCGCTTCGCGTGCATCGGGCTCGAAGTTGACCCAAGCTGCTGTTGAAGCTCTTGATGAAGATGGCAATTCGGATGTGGACGTAGAAGTGGCCCCTGCTTTTGTGCCGGCGGCCTTGACGCTCGAACAGGCTCAAGCGCTCATGGAAGCTGCGATGGCCGAAGCCGGGGCAGATGACGATGATGATGGCGGCGAAATGCAAATCGACCTCGCATCCCTGATGCCGCCTACTTCTACAACGTCAGCTCCATCTACTGACAAAACATCGGAAGCCGTGTCATCGGCGGTACAAGAGACGGAGGATAATCAAATGCAGGTGGATGCCAAGAAGGACGAACAATTGGATGACGGGCCGAGCAAAGCAGTCGAAGTTCAATCGAGCGGCGACACCATCGCATCATCTGGTGAGAATCAGACGCAAAATGGGCTCCAATCGGAGGTGGAAGCATCTGCACCGTCGGAAGAGATGGCAACATCCGCTTTGGAAGCAGGTAGTCCAGATACTCCAAGCGCACGATACGTCCCAGGTCGCACAGCACAAGCGAGGGCCCGCGCAGCAGCTTCCATTCCAGCCAGGCGCAACTCAAGTCGAGTGAAAGCTGCGAGCGCTTTTGGCGAAAAGATTCCCGAGCAGACGAACAAGAGGGAGGATTTCGATGTTACGTGGCACGCTCAGACACAGTCGCCTGGCTGGTTGCAGGACATGGTCGTGGAACGCGCTGAAGCTCAAATGGGTTCTCGCGAGGACAGCTCGGACATCGAGTCGATGCAGCGATGAGCGTCCTTGCTCGTCAGTCTAGGCGAGCGTCTAAACCAGACGAGGTGTGCTCTTTGTCAAACACTTGTATGCGAGACTGTGCGCAACGCCACAAAATGCCAATTACATACGATGCGTCGAGCACGAGCAAGCTTACAAATTGATCGGCGTATGGGCAATGCATCCAGTCGATAAATTAGACTTGGCACGGGTCAGCTATTCCTTCGACTCCTTCGCCCTGACAAACGCTGCAGTGCGCCAATTTTTGCAATCCCAAGGCGCCGCATGAAGAGCGCGTTGACCAAGGTCAGGAGGCGCCGCTGCTTGTGGCTGCGACTCGGAAGCGGTCCCTGCTTCTTCGGCAGGGTTGACAACGGGTGCATCAGCGTTGCTGAATGAAGCAGCGAGAGCCAAAAGGCGCATTGATCGCGCATAGTTTTCTTCACCACCCTCGGTCGAGTTGACGACCCCAAATGCCTTTTGAGCTGCAGCGTAAGCCTCTTCGGCGCGACGTTTCGAGTTTGTCGACGTCGCAGCTCGCAGCAGAGCTTCTGCGTACGTGAGGTGCGCTTCAACCGAAGATGGCGTCTGATCCGCTACGTTGCGCAATCGCGACAATGCAGTGTCTGTTCTCTCCTGCAAGGATCGAGCAGTGGAACGTAAGGCACGCGCGTGCAGGCAGACGCCACGCCCACTCACCTGTCCGTGACCAAAGTCAATGAGGGCGAGCAGCAGATCAATGTCTTCGCTTCTCGTCGAGGAGTCCATGGAGGCAATCTCGCTCGTCGCAGCATCGATGAGTCCATGATCTTCATCTGCCACACCAATCGCGGCGAGCGTGCTCAGCACGTTCAAATCGTTGGGCATGGAAGTGACGCTGCGGGGAGGTCCAAGAGGTGTAAGCTTCGAGTGACCAAGGAGCAGCGATTTCTTTGCAGCCAAACGACCGCCTACTCACCAGTCAAGAAGCTCGGCGGTGGCGCTTTCGTAGCTTTCGCTGCGCGCAGGCAGCAAGCGAACTCTTTCTATAGAGATTTGCGCGCGTAATCTTGACTTGAAATCCTCATCGTCGAGGCTGCTTATCTCCTCGAGAGCACTTTGAAGAGCCGCTTCCACCTCATCGTCTTCCAAGAGATGATGAGCCAGCGCCAATCCAAGATGCGCCGCAACGCGGACCGCTATCCGCTTCTTGCCGTCCATCATCTCACCTGAAGCGGCGTCGTCTGCTCCCACATCGAACAAGCCCAAGGCTGCTTCGAGAGCATCCACAGCGCCGTCAGCATCTCCGATTGCCAATCGAATGCGTCCAAGGTTGGCTTGGGCTATGGCGTACTTTGTAGCTGTGAGAGGCTTCTCGTCTGCCTCGTAATCGCTCTCCAGAAGAGAAGCCGCCCTAGTGATGCGCTCGATCGCCAACTCAAATTCGCCAAGTTGTTCGCAAAAGAGCGCAGACAGGTGCAGGGCGGTGCTATCGTGTGGGCTAAAGGCAAGAAGAACCGAGAGGGAAAAGGCGGGAGCATGCAGCTGCGTCTTTGGTGGAGGAGTGGCAGAGCAAAGCAGCTTGTACACCCCAGACGCGAATCCGTAGTCCGCCTCGAGCTGCTCCGAATGCGAGACGTTTGTGAGTTTAAGCGCTACTAGGACTTTGAGTCTCGTGCCTTGCTCACGCATGATGACTCCGAAAGGTTTACGGCGTGGGCGAACAAGACTCGGGAGGCTGCCTCATCACCGTGCCTGAGCGCAATGTATGCTTGACCTGCCCATGCTTGAGGGAGATCCGGGTCCAGAGTCTGTGCTTTTATCAGAGCCTGGTTGGCGAGCTCTACATCATCGTGCTGGAGGTAGAGGAGCCCCAAGTAGCACCAAGGCAGCGCATCCTGACCGAGACAAGGAAGAGGGGCAGGTGAGTAATCACGTACTGAAGGAGGGCAAGGCATGGTCTTTGCGTACCTGTGGTGCTGCCTCGATTGCCCGGAGGAAGCTATGCTGGGCTACCGTCACGTCGGACAAGAACGAGAGGTTCCCGAGTATCATCCAGAAGCGACTTGATTCTGGCTGCAGTCTCAAGGCTTGTTTGATGCACGCCGTAGCCTGCTCATTAGCTCCATCGACGTGCGCTCTAAGATCTAGGTGTTGAAGAGCGACAGCCAGGCTCGACCACGCGTCGGCTTGCTCATCTGGCGCAGCGGACACCACTCTGAGCTTGTGCAAGAAGACGCTTGCTTTTGCACAAAATTGCGGGTTCGCGCTCCCGCTCCTGACTTCATGACGTTGGCACACTGAGACGCTGGGCAGGCCCGCGTCGACCGGCTCGTCGTTGCAGATCTCTAGCAAGGACAGGAGCTGCGAAACTTGCGACTCTCGTATGCGGCCATCGCTTGCCACCCTGGAGAGCTCCAATACGGAATCCGCTGCGATGCTCCAGCCCGATCGCAGACGTGGCTCGTCAGACAAAGCGATGAGGCAGTGCGCTAAAGCATCCTGCAATGACTGCTGAGCTCGAAGCACGTATCCACCAGCCATCTGTTGTTTGGCCAAAAGCAGGCTGGTCTCGGCTGCAGCTATTGTTACGCCAATTTCTTCCGGGTGATGCTTTGAAATGTCGTTGAAGATGGCCAATGCCTCGTACATTTCTCCCACGTCACGGTGAACCTCTGCGATACTATAGCGCACCGCCCACTCGTCTGGTGATAACTCTTGCGCCTTGTGAAATGCCTTGAGAGCAGCAGAGTATCGCTCAGAGCCTGCGTAGGCTTCTCCAAGTCGTTGCCAAGCTGAGGCATCGGCTGGTTGGGTACGGAGTGCAACATGCAAAGCCTCGATGGCCTTGTCAAAGTGTCTCCGTTGAAGCTCGACGGAGCCTACAGCTTTCCATGCCCAGGCATTGCGACTAATGTGCTTCCTGAGGGAAGCCATTGCTCCACCCAACGCATCGCTGCCGCCTTCCCCTTCGACCACGCGACGTGCCACCACATCGACCAGGTCCCACTCTCTGTCATTGGCAAAGCCGACTGCCAGCTGCCTGGCTGCAACGTCTTCACGAGCGTCGAGCTCAAAGGCTTTTTGAAAGCATTTGGCAGCGCGACCAGCATCACTCGCGACCTCTTCATAGTAGAAGCCAAGCGAAGTAAAGGCCGGAGCGTATCCGGGCGAACGCTTGAGAGCAGTGACGAAGCATGTAAAGGCGTTCTCTGGGTCCGTCTTTTGCTCGCCTGCGAGGTGGGCGGCACATTAGACTTGATCGGTCGACACATGTCTTGCAGCGAAACAGCCACTCACCGCCCATCTGCCACAGACAGTACCCTAGCCGCCACCAAGCCTGTGCCCTTTCTTCCGACGAGAGTTGTAGAGAGCCGTCGTCCCCGTCTATGGTGTTCAGCAGTCCATCCAAGGCCTGTCTGCCATCGTTGAAGCGACCAGCACGGACATCGCACCAAGCCATCCCGCCTTTGGCTTCGATGCCTGGATGAGAGGAGAAGGACAGGGGTGATACCTCGGGCGCTTTGCGAGCTATTGCTTCCACCTGACCATAAAGCTCCTTGGCGTCATCCCATCGTAAAGCGGTCTCGTCGATGAATGCCTTGGCTATCATCGCGTCTGCGTTTTCTGCATCTCCAGCAAGCACCCCGTCCAAGAGACGCAGCGCTCGCGCATGATGTTGAGGAGGGTGAAGACGCGACAGAGCAGCCGCGAGCGTCGATTCCAAAGAGCGCCGTATGCTCGACAGGTCGAGCGCAGCAGCAGCTTCTAGCTTGCTGACCAAGGCCAGACCGGCAGAGCAGACGTCCGAGGCGGAGAGATAGTCGCGATCAAGCAAGTACATTGTCGAAGCAATGCGGTGCACAAGGATGGATTGGGGTGCGTCCTCGAGAGCATGCTGAGCGGGGAGGAGCAAGTTTAGAGGCACCCTGAAGACAGCCCACGCCAGGCGACTTACGATTGCAAGAGCTAGCAGATCAGGTGTAGCTTGCTCGACATCGTTGCGTTTCGCAATGTCCGCTTCATCTTCGAGGTACTGCTCGTCCTGCAGTGCCGTCAATAAGCCGCGAAACGCAAGTGTTCGGCTTGCTCTGGGGAATTTTTCGATGAATGCTCGGAGATGGTCGCGCGGCAAGTCTTCTAAGGAGGTGTGTAGAGCGTCAGACGAGCGATGCGAGTGCCCCTACCACGGCACAAACCCACCGAGTCTGGCATAATCGGCCCACTCCAAGTCGATCTCCCACGCGAGCTCCTCCGCCACACCAATAGCGACCATGCCATGCGCAAGTTGCAGCACCTGCTCTCGAGCTTCGTCTTTTCGCTCCGACTTTTGCGCATCGAGCGCCTTGGCCTTGCCATCCGTTGCTGCGGTACCCGTAGGTGCGTCAGGCCTGCTACGGGGATTAGGCAAGCTGAGCAGCAATTTGTAACGATGTTGTAGCAGCTTTAGCTCTGCTTGGCGACGGATTTCATCGGGCGCAGAGGCGTGCGCAAGGACCAGCTCAAAGAAGGCGGGCAGCTGCGGCAGACGGAGAGTCACTTTGAGCAGACTGCATGCTTTGCGCAGGACTGCTCCCTGCTAACCTTGCTGTTTGCCCACACCTCCGCTCCGACCTCATCTCGCAGCGCCGCTCTAGTCTTTCCAGCAGAGTCCAGCCTTGTCCTTCTCTTTTCAACTTCCCTGCCCACTGCAGCTTCTTCAACCGCTTCCGTCAAGCTGATCACCTCTAACAGCACGTCCAAAGACTTTTGGTGCATGGCCAGCTGCGCCTCGTACGTGCTCGTTGCTGTAGGGCTGCTCTGATCGGGCTGGGGAAGCGTGGCCAAGAGCGCGTGATGAGGCGATGTCTCGAGATAGAGCTCGAGCGCTGCAGCCACTTGGGCCGAGGATCCTTCCTCCCTTTGGAGTGCTACTAGTCGCTGGATCGCCTCTGCCAGCTTGCCTGCATCTCCTCTGCTCAGATTCGACGAGCCTGGCACGTAAGCATGGTGCAGCTCTTTGCCGGATGTGTGGACTCACGCTTGGCTGAATACGCGCATCTCCTCTTCGAGACATTCCTGTATGCCTGCAGCATTCTTGCGCTGCTGAAAGAACTTTTCCAGACCTTGCCAGGCCAAAGGGGAGTCTGGCTGGGCTCGAGCAGCAGCCCGATACGCATGCTCCGATTCATCGTATCGTTCCAGATTCAGAAGAGCGAGGCCCTTGAAGACCAGACTGGAGCAGGTGCAGGGCGGTAATTAGTCGAGAGCACGACCCGGCCAGATCGCCTCTTCTGCCAAAGCTCACGCATTGTAATTGTCGACCTCGTGCTCCAACACCGCGTCGCTGCCAAGATGCACTTCAACGCTAAGCACTGTGCACCATCAGGGAAATCGACCAGAGGGGCCCACTCACGCCGATTCTAGCGCTTCGCTCCATCGTTTGGCTTGGATGGCATCCCTACTCGCTTTTAGTTTGGACTTTGCAAAGCTTGAAGACATGACCTGCGCAGCGTGCCTGTCTGAAAGCGCGCGATGGTGATGTTTCCTCGAGTCCAAAGTTGGCGATCGCAGCGTGATGGGATGGTTCGAGAGGACTCGGCAGCGCGGTGTCCATCCCTGCTGCTGCTGATGAGATTTCATGTGGAGTGCCGCGCGACGTCACGCGCTTCTTCTTCCTGCGCGCACGTGACGTTTTTTATTTCGCTGCTCTTCGCAGCAAGCGCTTCCAAGTCAGAAGAGTCGCGAGTCATAGCGTCCGACACACAACAGAAAGGCGTGCCGAACCACCTCCATCAACCCGACACGCTCGTGCATGCGCCTAGCCATTTCTCATCCGCACGCAAATTGCTGAATGCTGGGCAGGCAGTCACGCTCTTTGCACCGTCTCGCCTCTGTCTTCTCAACAGTCTCCAGACCTGGTGCTGTCACGACCCCGCAGCTGTCACGACATCACAAAGTTCCCCTGCTGCCTACATTCTCCCATCGCTCAAAGATGTCCGCAGCACCCGGCCAAGGTGCAACCAGCAACAATGCTGCCCTCCCATTAGTGGAAGTCAAACCTTCGCAGTTTGGTCATTGGCCAGCGGTCAAGGTGCGCCAGACATTTCTGGAATTCTTCAAAGAGAGAGGCCACGCCTTTGCGCCGAGTAGCAGCTGCATCCCTTACGAGGACCCGACGTTGCTCTTTGCCAATGCTGGCATGAACCAGGTTAGTCGTCGCATCGCGCTTTGCTCGTAGGCGCGGACTGCTGACGCCTGCTTTCTTCGAATCTTGCGTCAGTTCAAGCCGCTCTTTCTAGGACTCGCCTCTCCCGAATCCTCTCTGGGAGCCTTGAAGCGTGCAGTCAACTCTCAAAAATGCATTCGTGCCGGCGGAAAGCACAACGACTTGGACGACGTCGGTCGCGACACTTATCACCACACCTTTTTCGAGATGCTGGGCAATTGGTCATTCGGGGATTACTTCAAAAGCGAAGCGATCGAGTACGCTTGGGACCTCCTGACGCGCGTCTATGGTTTGCCTGCAGATCGTTTGTACGTGACCTATTTTGAAGGCGACGCAAAGCAAGGTTTAGAGCCGGACAACGAGGCGAGAGATCTGTGGAAGAAGATGGGCGTCAAGGACGACCACATCCTCACTGGCAATGCCAAGGACAACTTTTGGGGTGAGTGAGACTGCCGACAGCGCTCGTCAGCCGTGCCTAAGTATGCCACACGCCTCTTCAGAGATGGGTGCGACCGGCCCGTGCGGACCTTGCAGCGAGATCCACTACGATCGCATCGGTGGACGCAATGCCGCTCATCTCGTCAACCAAGATGATCCGGATGTGCTCGAGATTTGGAACAACGTCTTTATGCAGTACAATCGCGAAGCAGACGGATCCCTCAGACCGCTGCCTGCGCGACACATCGACACTGGCATGGGCTTCGAACGCCTGGTCTCTGTGCTGCAGGATAAGCGCTCAAACTACGACACCGACTGCTTTCTGCCCCTCTTTGAGCGCATCAGACAGCTCACTGGCGCTCGCCCTTACGCCGGCAAGCTCGGGGCAGAGGATGCGGACGGAATCGACACTGCGTACCGCGTTGTCGCTGATCACGTGCGCACGCTCACATTCGCCATGAGCGACGGCGGAGTGCCGGACAAGGATGGAAGGGGTTACGTCTTGAGGCGTATCCTGCGTCGAGGAACGCGCTACGTTCGGAAATACTTTCAAGTGCCCATCGGTCACTTTTTCTCTGATCTCATGCCAACGCTCACTGCTCAAATGGGAGACTTTTTCCCAGAGATTACCAAGCGATCAGATGACATCAAGGCGCTGCTCGATGAGGAAGAGGTCTCCTTTGCGAGGACACTCGATAGAGGAGAGAAGCTGTTTGAGCAATACGCGCAACGCGCAAAACAGGCCAACACCAACAAGCTCTCGGGCGCAGATGTGTGGAGGCTGTACGACACCTTTGGATTTCCAGTGGATCTGACTCAGATCATGGCAGAAGAGGCTGGTCTCACCTTTAGCGAGGCGGAATTTGAGGAGGCGCAGGCTGCGAGCAAGGAGGCGTCAAAGGGCCTCGGCAAGGCCGCTGGTACCGATATGCCAAAGCTCGACGTGCACGATCTTGGTGCCCTCGAGCAAAATGCCGACGTCCCCAGAACCGACGACGAGCACAAATATTGTGAGTGGAGGAGTGCTTTGATGGGCTTCGCTTTTGGCTGTCACGCTCATCAAGAGAGGCTGTCAATTTTTCAGCGCAAGCGTCCATCGAAGCCAAGGTCAAGGCGATATACCAGAATGGCGGATTCCATGCAGCCTCCAACGCCCCCAACGTGCTTGCGGACAAGCCGCTGGGCTTGCTGCTTGACCGAACCTGCTTTTACGCCGAGTCTGGTGGACAGCAAGGAGACACGGGAAGCATCGTCATCGATGGCAAGTCGGAATTCGTTGTGGAGGACACGCAAGTCTTTAATGGATACGTCTTGCACTCGGGCTACTTCAAGTACGGTGAGCTCAGGGTGGGAGACGATGTAGTAGCAGCCTACGATGAGGTGAGTGCGGCAGCGATGCGACCAGCAGCTTCGCCTCCTCGGCAGCGTCAACGGCAGGATGCTAAAGCTTGTCTTTCTGCCTCACAGCATCGACGTGCACCGATCCGCAACAACCACACTGGCACGCATATTCTCAATTTTGCCTTGCGCGAAGTGCTGGGCGACCACATTGATCAGCGAGGATCGTTGGTCGCTCCCACGAAGTTGCGCTTCGACTTTAGCCACAAGTCTGGGATTCCGCTCGCGGAGCTGTCGCGCATTGAAGACATTTGCAACGACTGGGTCAAGCGCAATGTGGCCGTGTACGCCAAGGAAGTCCAACTTGAGCACGCTCACAAGATTCCCGGGCTGCGCGCAGTGTTCGGCGAAGCGTACCCTGATCCTGTCCGCGTCGTCACGCTCGAGTTCGACGTGGAAGACATTGTCAAGGACGTGGAGAATGCCAAATGGCGCAGCACCAGTGTGGAATTCTGCGGCGGCACACACGTGGCAAAAACGGGAGAAATCAGGCGCTTGGTGGTGATAGAGGAAAGCGGTATTGCCAAGGGCATCAGACGAGTGGTGGCGTTGACGGGCGAAGAGGCGGCTGTAGTCGAGCGTCTGGCAGATCAGCGCGATGCGGAACTAGCTGCGCTCGAGGCTGAGAAGGACCGCTCGAAACAAGAGGCTGGTCTCAAGGTGTTCACCACCGAGCTAGGCCCCACAGAGCTCGGAGTGCTTCGCAAAGCCAAGCTGGTCGAAAAGTCTTCTGCTCTCCGCAAGGCGCTCGATGCAGAGAATAAGAAGAGACAACTTGCCGAGACCAAGGAGGTGCAAGCAGGCGTTCAGGAATTTTTCGATGCCAACAAGGACGCCACGTACTTGATTCGCTCATTCAACGTTGGCTCCAACTCGAAAGCTCTGCAACAAGGTGTGGCAATCGCCAAGAAGCTGAACAAGGCAATCTACCTGTTCACTCAGGATCCAGCTCCCGAGGCTGCGCCCGTCAACAAGGCGGACGCTGCCTCTACCAAGGCGAAAGTGACGCACGTCAACTTTGTGCCCAAGCAAGATGTCGAAAAGGGCCTGGATGCTCGCGAATGGGCGGAGTTGGTGTCCAAGAGCATCGGTGGCCGCGCTGGTGGCAAAGTAGATGGCGCGCAGGGTGTGGGCGAGGATGGCGGTCTGGCAGTCGAAGATGCCATCACCGCTGCAGGTCGATTCTACCTCATGAAGACGGTGGAAAGTCCTATGCCTGCGCAGTCTTGATGGGCTTGTCACCGACGGTGTTCTGACGGTACCTTGTTTCAAGCATTCAGCTGTGGCGACGTGAGATAGATGCAGTTGTGCGCGACCCCTTGCAGTCGACAGCGTTCGAATCTTGTACATAGATTACACCAAGACGTGCGAGTCGGGGATCGCAATTCGTACCTCTTTTTTTCGCTCCGTGCCGGCGTGCCGTGCACGGAGGTGCCTGACGGTGTTCCGGGGTAAGGTATCAATCGCACATCACTTGGATCTCGATAGCTGGACTTTGCGGACCGGGGTGCGCTTCAGCGTTGATGTTTCGTGCGCGAGCGCGAGCCGAGGGATTCGCGAGCGAGTCGTGATCTCAAGCTCGCCCAAAGGCGTACTTTAAGCGGGACTTTTTGACTCTAACTCGATCGAGGGGCTGGTGCAATCAAGCTGTCGAATTGGGCTCTTTTGGGCGCTATTCACGCGTGCGACGAATGAGATGAGCCGCTGTGGCAATGATTGAAGTCACCTTTTTTGCCGTCAGGGGCCGCTGTCCTGGCGTCGCAGTGCGATAGCCAAGGCATCATCAGAGCGTCCAGTTGCGCATGTGCGCGACGCCGCGGTCGCGAGCGAGTCCACGTATGTCTAGCTGTGTCGTCGCGTCTATAACCACGAATGGATTTCGCTTACTGATGGCGCCTCCGAGACGAGCATGGACAGTGCGGTGCGGCAGACGACGCGCGCGCGAGAGAGATGAGCGAGGCTGCTATTCCAGCCTTTCCGAGCACAATGAGGTGCTGGTGTGCGCTGACTCGAGTCGCTTCCAGTGCGTGGCTTGCACGGACCCGATCATTCATATGGCGTAGCAAACGAATCTTTCCTTTTGCACATTTGATTGCTTGACCGCGGTATACCGAGAGAGTTGATCGACGGCGCGCGATGCAGTCTCGATAGGTTGGCACCGCGCGCAACCGTGATGCGTCGACGTCGTGCGCCACAGTTGTGATGGGTCGGGTGAGTCGCGATCAGTACACCGCACAGCAGTCACCGCTAGCCAGCTGCGTTTCTCCCTCATCATGATCCGCAACTGCTCGTAGCCGCGCCACTCACGACCGAGTCATGAGTAGCACGCAGAAATCAGGCGTGATGCTGGGTGAGGCCGAAGAAATCACGTTGAATGAGCCGAGGAACGCGGTCTGCCTCGAGCCACAAATTGCCTCTTCACGTACGCGATTGCTGCTAAAGCCGCTCGATCATTTGAGCGCCCATGCACTCGGAGCGTGTGGTGAAGCGACTCACGCGACTGTTGCCGTCGATGACAGCTACTGCATGGCGCTATAGTCGTTGCTTTTCCGCGCTGGCGAATTGTAAAGGAGCCGCTCGCCTGCGATGAGTGGATCGTTTGCTCCATCGTGGAAGGCATCGTCTGCGGCCCTGCCGCGCAGCCCTGACTCGACGGCTGTCTCACCGCGAGCGTCGAGAAGTGATCGTTGAGGTCGAGCGTGCTATAGTTGTGAGTGTTCGGGCGTTCCGTACCCCGGGTCAGGGAGCACCTCTTGCTCCATGAAATGTAGCCACTCACTTATATATGTGCTGCGTGGCAATCGATCGCTCGCAATGCGGGTCATCGCGCTTGCATCTCTACCATCCGGTCTAGGATCCTCGCGCCCGCCCCCCCACACTCATCTACCCCCAGCGACGCGCTCACGAGCGCACCCTCGTCAACATCCTGCTTTGCCCGTCATGCTCAAGCGACCTGCAGGCGTCCTTCAAGGGGACAAGATCTGGCTCTTCGATGGTCAGTACGTTTCGGCAAACCCGATGGATCGGTTGCACCAGGTGCGTTGCATGTCCAACGTCGCTGTTTGTTTGGACCCAAATAACCCTCTTCATCTCGAGTGCAGTCCGAAATCTTTCGCATCTTGCTGGTTTCCTTTGTCAGCATGGCTTTTTGGGAGCACGTCATTACTCTTGGAGAGGAGTTTGAGAGGTGGAAGCAGATCAAAAGAGGTCAATTTGTGAGTAGGCAGCGCAAAAGTCTGCGTTGCGGCATGCTGACCCCCCACATTTCCGCAGCGCTTTATAAACTGGGCTTTCATGTGCGTGGTGGCAAGCGAGCTTGCCAACGCGCGCGCTGACAGCCTCACGTCGACCTCTGCGCAGGGCTTCCCGCTACACCGTCATCGTCGTCTGCGCTGTAGCGATAGCGTTCGTTTTTGCGCCCGTAGACAGCGACATGGGCTGCCAAGCCTTGTTGACGACCATCATGACCTGCTGCACCCTCAATTACGTGAGCGTTTGCGTGAGCCTTTGCGCGAGATTCGCCCCGTGCTGAGGCTAATCCCTGTCTGGTGCGGAGCAGGCAGCCATGTGCGTGATTCTAGGCATCCGCATCATCGCGCTGCACCAGGGCCAACTGAGAGTAGCAGTGCCATACGGCATCATAGCGCTCACTACGGTCGCCATATATGCGTCGAGCGTTCCCTACTTTGGCGCGCTGCTAGTGCCACGAAGCGACCTGGAGCTAGACCCGTACGGTCTAAGATGCGCAAATCTGACAGTCAACGTCGTCGCTCGCGCAAGGGGCTTCCTTGCCGCTGCTGCACTAGACGTCGTGGCTGCCGTTCTTGCTTACTGGGGAGTGGCAAAGTCCATCTTGCCAGCACCAAAAGACTCTGGCTTGCCCGACTATCGCGGCCACTTTATGTGAGCGTCTCCACGAGTAGGCGTGTGGCATTGGAGCTGAGTCTCGTCCTCACTCCCTTTGCAGCTTTATGATCACCGTCTCCTTCGTCGTCAATTTTTCCGCCAACTTGGCTACCGCGGTGTTGCAGATCGCCTACAAGAATGCAATTTGTGAGTGCGCCGACGCTCTTGCGAGATGCTAGCCCGAGCTGACGCACGCGACGCTCGCATCCAGTGAGCCATGTACTGGTGCCCCTATCATTCGTGTCCACGTACGTCATAGGACAGCGCACCGTCATCAACGCAGATCCGCGCATCCGAGTGCTCCCTGAGCTACCCAACGTGACGCAGGAGATCAAGAACGCTGCCAGCGCACCGCGAGATTCCGATGTGACTAGGTCGGGCGACTACGACATGCCTAGACCCATGTCGCCCTTGAACAGTCCACCGCGTCGAAGCGACAGCTCTCGACGGAATCGGCTGCGGGGCTTGGTGCGACGCGAGCCAAAGACCAGTCTTTGCGACAAGACCTCCGACTTTGAGAGCCATTGGGATGGACAGTCCCATGGATTGACTCGAAAGACGTCTGCAAATGTAGCTGCTCGTCAATTCGGTCTACAACACGCCACGGGACCGTCAAAAAGCTCGCGTGCACCACTCACCATGAATGCAGACGACATCTCCAGCACGGATAGTCTCGTCGCTTCGACGAACCTGCACACTACCAGCTCGCAGGGCCAGCTCCAAATCCTTCCTGCACAGTCCCGCGCTTACTACCCCCCTTTAGGCGCAACGCCCGAGACGACAATGGGTGGGCGAGGAGCTTCGTCATACTCTGTCAGCGCAGATGCAAGGCACCCAAAGACCGCTTCGAGCGCGCGTCCCGCGCAGACATCGGTCTCGCATCACGAGCAGTCCCGCAAGTTTAGTTCGCTGCAGGAGCCCCCTGAAGAAGATCAAGGCACTGCAAGCGTAGACACGCCTGCATGGTACACTCCAGTCATCCACCCACCCACCGAGGACGACGGGGCCGTATCGGAACGCATCCTCTCGGGCATGTCTGACGAGACGATTACCGACCTTGCAGGCGCAAATAACCACATGTCGACCACGACGATGGGCTCTGCCCGCTCCATCGCAACGAGCGAGGTGGCGCACGAAGGCGATCAGATGCATTGCCCATCCAACTCTCGGATGAGCATCAATACGGCGCTGAGCTTTGGTACGAAAGTACCGCAAGGCGACTCCACAAAAACTCCCGGCCATGGCGCCCGCGCTGCGGCTGCGGCTGCTGATCACGCTCGCCCCAGTGAGCAAGCTGCGTCTCGTCCAGCGACGCAAATGACGAGCAGCCAGAATTCGAACCACAGGGCACGTGCTTCTTCGCTGCTCGAGCCGCTGGGCGCCAACGCACCGGTTCAAAGTGTAGTCGCGTCCGGTTGGTCGGTCTCGCGCGATTCTCGCGTCGCCGGAGGTGACTCTCGTGTCGAGGAGCTGAGAAGCCGCGAGGAGCTGACTTCATCTAGAGTCATTGACCAATATCGCTCCAGAGGAGCGAGCTTGGATCAAGCTTGGGCTGCAGCTGATCTGGGTTTGGCGTGGCGACGAGCGGGAGAAGAGGCGAGCGCGTCAACCACCACGCATTCTTCCGAAGCTCACGAAGAGCGCAGACCGACGTGGGGATGGAGTCGAGCCCCACCCAAAAGGCCGACCGGATGAGGGCGGTGCGTGCGAATGCAGAGGGGCGGCAGAGCGTAGCCTTGCGCGCCATTCGTGAATGTTCACCTCTCGCGTCGATGCTCTTTCATCACAAAACCTGTCGCCATGTACGTCGCGCAATCTACACGATCGAATTGCGATCTGCTATTTGCACTCCCATCCCCCCTTCGAGCTCTGATGGTCTTCTGTCTGAATGCGCGCTTGAACGCGGGCTGGTGGTGGTGAGATGTGAGCACGCGATTCGAGACTCACCCCTGCGCTCGTGACATGCGCGCGCGTGTTGGCATTTGCTCCGTGCGGCCGAACCGGCCTTTGCTGAGCCGGCGAGCGACGTGAGCGCGGGCAAAGATACGCAGCAGCTAGCTGCATGAGCGTTGCGTGAATGACGAATCGATCGCGCAGCAGCAGCAGAAGATCCAAGAACGAGCGCGATCGACATCATGACCACCATCGATACCCCGTCTCCCATAGATCCGATCCCTCCCACCCGCGCAGACATGTCCTTTTCAGACATTGCCTCGGGAGCCGACTGTGGCCCCACCAACGGGCTGCAAGCTCTGGGCAAGAGGTTTGGCGCAGATCGCAGCTCCCAGCAGGACAGGTACAACAATGCTGGGGCGGGCTCCTCTTCGGGTAGCGTGAGTCGCACCAGTCTTTGATTGTCACCGTTAGCTAATCCGCGCTCTCCTTGCGTCACAAGTCTTTTCGAAGTGTGCAGCCTCGTCATGGTCAAGCTTTAGGCCAAGACTTTGGCTTTGCTGCAGCCCAGCATGGCTCTCAACAACAGCCTTTCGATCTCGCTCCGTTGGGCGGCGCTTTGCCCTTTGCCGGTCCCGTGGGCCCTGCTGGTGCTCACCTTGCGCCGTTCAACCATTCTGCTGCCTTTGATTCTGCTTTCAAGGCTCCTCAACAGGCTCAACCCCACTCCACCAACGGCTGGGCCTCGGAGTTTGGCGCTCCGGGCCTCCAGCATGGACTTTCACAGCGCAGCTCGCCACAATCGCAGTCGCCGCAGCCTTTCATGGAGAGCCAGCGCCAGCACGCTCCTCAAGAGGCGCAGCCCCACTATACTCATGGTAGCAGCTTGTTTCAGCCTCGCTTCGCAGGGAGATCTGCAGCTTTGACCCCGTTCGGCGGTCACCATGCAGCAAGTCAATCCCAACAGCAGCGAGGGGATGCATATGCCCACGTAGATCGTGAGTGGAGCGCGTAGAGACCGTTTGTCACGAAGCGCTGATCCCGCGTGCTTCCGATAGAATCGTCGTGGGACTCGGCGTTCACGTCTTACGACCAAGATGCAGCCTCCAGCACCAGAGAGGCACACGTCGCCCCATTGTTGGGTCCTCAGGTCGGTCCGGACAGCAAGCCAGAGCTCAACAATGGGCAAGGGGATGAGCTTGCGCGCACCGCTGGAAGACTCGTCTCCACCGTCGATCACGAGACGTCGGATAAGTTCAAGGGCAGCCAGTTCCTTGGTCTCATGCGCAAGCTAAGAGATCGCCAAGCAGGCATACAAGGCAACGAAATTGTGGATCAGAGCATCGATACGCAGAGCGCTGCTCAAACCGACAAGGGAAAGGCACGAGAGGTGTCCACTAGTTCACTTGGGAGCGATCAGACGCAGGCGACGCCTCGAAACGCGCAAGAGGCTTACGCTCAAGCCAAAGCACAGCTTTCGCAAGGCCAGACGGGTCAGCTTGGGATGAGCAGTCAGCGCGGTGCTGTGCGCTCAGGCTCGGCTCAGCAGGGCGATCGAACGGCCCTTGACGAGATGTGGGCAGAAGAGGATGCACGCAGCGAGGCCATCGAACGCGAAGCGAGAGAGCGTGCGGCACGAGCGTTCAGTGGAGATGGAGGAAATGTCGCGGCGAGAATGATGGAGGACGATATCGAGGCGCGGGAATACGCAAAGTATGCCCGGTACAGCCGCATACCTGGCGCCCAACAATCGAGCACTGGCTGGGAGGAAAATCTCGAAGAGCAGGAAAAGGAGGAGGGAGGGGACTTTGTCGGTCGATCTTGGTCAGGACGAGCTGGACGAGGAGTGTCTGGAGCTCAGAGCGCAGAGTGGGACAAGCTGCAAAGCGACTGGGATCAGTGGATGGCTGGTCCCACGGGCTTGGAGAATGCCGCTGCGAGGGCACACGTTCGTCGCAGCAAGCCAGAGAGCGCTGCGAGCGCCCCAGCATATCGCTTCCAAGCCGACAATCCCTACGTCGGCACCACGCACACACACGCGAGCCATGTTGCCGCGGAGCAAGAGCTCTCGCACGACCTGCGGAGCCTGCTCGAACGTGAGGCCGCTGTTCAAGCGGATCCTCAGGATGCGTCCGCGTGGTTAGATCTTGGCGTCAAGCAGCAAGAAAACGAAAGAGAAGGCTTGGCCATTGCTGCTCTGCACCGAGCCATCGAGATTAATCCTGCGCTGAGCGATGCGTGGTTAGCGCTGGCTGTAAGCTACACGAACGAGAACGATCGCCCAGCTGCACTGGAAGCGACGGAGCGCTGGATACATACCCTCGATCAGTATGCCGCCGTAGTGCGCGCGCATGAAGCCTCTGCTGCGACGAGCGGATCTGAGATCGCTAGCCTGGTCGAACGCCATGCTCGCATTACCAGCACGCTTATGGCCATAGCTAGAGCAGGACCGCCGAGCAATGCCGGAGGTGCTGTGGTAGACGCCGACATCCAAGTAGCCCTTGGCGTCCTCTTCAACGCGTCCGAGGATTACGACAAGGCAGTGGATTGCTTCTCTGCCGCACTAAGCGTTCGTCCGAACGACTGGCTGCTATACAACCGACTTGGGGCCACTTTGAGCAACTCGGGCAGGAGCGCCGAAGCTGTGGATTACTATCACCATGCGTTGGAGCTGCAGCCCGGGTTCGTCAGGTGCCACTTTAATCTGAGCATTTCTTGTCTCAATCTCAAGGTGAGTTACGCGCGAGCCAGAGTGCAGTGCTGGTTTGTTGTTGACTTTTGCGCTCTGATGGCAGATGTATCGGGATGCAGCATCGCACATCTACACTGCCCTGACACTGCAGTCCACCGACGAGGCCGCCGCCTCGACTCCTCAAGCACAGTCTCTCGACGTCAACGAGTCCGGCGTGACTTCTAGCGCGCTCTGGGAGACTCTGCGAGTGGCTCTGGAGCTGCTCAACCGACCGGATCTGGCCAACCTCACTGCTCGCAGGGATATTCACGCTTTCGACCCGGCCGACTTTTTCCCAGCCGAGGAGACTCGGTCCTCTGACGAGGGGTTCGGAGAATACTCTCCCAACCCTGACGCGGCTGGATTTGACCCCTGAGCTCATTCCGCTGGATTCTTGACTCATTACTTAGATTCTTCACGAATCCATGTCGACGCAGGGAGTCGTTCGCTTGCCTAAGCAGCGGTTTGGTTTGGCGTGCGGTGAGGACTCTGCTCCATGTCTCGCTCACGAGTGTTTTTATGTGCCGTGGTGACGTACCGGGGCGGTCGACTCCCTACATTTGTGCTCATTGCAAGGTGTTTTGCGGGGAGGCCATACAAGAGAGACTTGACTAGTAAAGATGATCCCTCCGTATGTGAACGCGCCGTAGCAGCGACCTCCATCCCGGGGTGCGGCATCTGAGCTGCTCGACCGACTACTTTAGCCGCGGCGCGATGTATTCGTAGCAGAGTCGACCAGCACCTTGAGCTCGAGCGCGGGTAGCATCCGACTCGACTCGAGTTTCGGTGCTGCACCACGCTTCAGAAACGGCTGCCCTTCGTCAACGCATAAAGATCGGAGCTTTCACGTAAATTCCTGTTAACTCACAACAAGCCGCAACGCGTGCCGAGGCAAAGTCATCGACTGCTGATTTGCGTGCCTGCTGCTGGAGAAGGGACGACATGACGACGCAAGCCACACGCGCGTTGGTGTAGCTCGAGCTTTGCTGCCGCGGCAGGCTGCTCGGTCGGACGCCTGAATCGAGCGCTGGCTGCATGCAGCGCATGCAACATGCGCTCGCTTCATGCAATCGATCTCTCCGGCCCGTTCCAGGCACACGCTTCTCTTCTCCTCTGACGCCACCATGATGAACACATCGGTGCACCCAGTGACGCACGGGGCACACGTCACGCATGCCCCGTATGAGCGCGCGGTAAGCCGCCAGCTGTGGAGGGTGTGGCGTGGAGAGGGAATCACGAATCACGAATCGTGCAGACATCTGTATCGCTCGAGACGCCCGCGTGAGCCCGCCCGCGTAAGCGTCGCTGGCTCTTTCTCACCACCATCTCTGCCTCGCTACTGTTCACGCGATTTCCAAACATTTCATAGGTAAGTTGCGCACGTTACAGAGTCATCACAACACTAACGCTAGACCTGCTCCAGCAGCATACAATATGGTCTACACTATTGATTTGACTGGCGGCACAGTCGTCGTGACTGGCGGCAACCGCGGTATAGGTGCGTGGTGTGGCGTAGTGCGCAGCTCTCGAGGCTCGGCTGACCTCGCCTATGCGGCCTCTGACAGGATACGCCATCTCCGAGGCTGCGGCGAGCGCAGGTGCCAACATTGCCATCCTCTTCCACTCTCACCCCAAGGCCCACGAAGCAGCCGAGACTCTCGCCAAGAAGCACGGCGTCAAGGTCAAGGCTTACCAGGCTGACGTTGGCGACTCGAAGCTCGTCAAGGAGACGATCGACAAGATCGAAAAGGATCTGGGCACTCCCATTACCGGTCTGGCCGCCAACGCTGGTGTCTCCGTCGTCAAGCCTGCCACGGAGCTCACTACGGAGGACTTTCACAAGGTGTTCAATGCCAACGTGCTCGGAGCTTTCAACGTTTCGCAAGCTGTCGCTCAGTACTGGATCCAGAGGCAAAAGAAGGGATCCATCGTCATTACAAGCTCCATGAGCTCCAACGTGAGTGTTGCTAGCAGCGCATTCGGTACATCATCACGCACCTCATCACGCACCTCTCATTTCCGCAATGCAGCTCTACAACCAGCAAGGACCCAATGAGCCCCTGACTCAGGTGAGCGCCACGCCATGCAGAAGTTTTCGCGCGTCCCAACGGCTCACAGACTTGTCTTCACCCAGATCTTCTACAACTCGTCAAAGGGCGCTGTGACCAACATGGTCAAGGGTCTTGCAGCCGAGTGGGCTCCTCACGGCATCCGCGTAAACGCTCTCGAGCCTGGATTCTGCGAGACCGAGCAGACCAGCGGAATGGACGCCAAGATCCGCGACTGGCAAGCTGCCAGCGTTCCTTTGCGCCGCTTCTCCAAGCCTCAGGAGCAGGGTGACGCTGCTCTTTGGCTGCTCAGTGACAAGGCCACTTACGTTACTGGCGCAGGCTACCTCGTCGATGGAGTGAGTCGCGGGCGGTGCTGTTCACGGTGCACAACTCAAGCTCACACCCTTGTGTTGTATTTTTCGCAGGGCTTCAGCGCTTACTAGGCGATCATTCGCGTCGCAATAGCTCTCGCATTGTAGTTGGCCGATCAGTCTTCATCCTAAATGGCAAAATCAGTATGAAATCAGTCAATCACAAATGAGCCGTCGCTCGCGTGGCCCCGCAGCGAGAAACAACACGCGCACGATGTTGGCATTGAAGTAGTGTTTCGTCGCAAGACGGACTTTGTCATCATCATCTTGAATAGATGACCCCGTCTCTAGACGATTATGGTGACCGGCGTGCAGGTGAAGACGTCTGCGAAAACCACTCGCGAGTCGGAGGAGTCGAGAGTGTGCCTTCATGATCGTTCAGCATCATGTCGAGCGTGTGATCGATTCACGGTTCACGTGCCAGACCTGCTCGTCACGTGAGCAACGTGGTCGCGTTCTAGGCTCGCCCCCTAAACACGCGCGCCCCTCTGAGACATCCGCGCGGACATGAAGCGCCGGCACGGACGGCAATTATAGGTGTTCGCGCAGCACGACGCATACTCGTGACAATTGGCGCTACTACTACCCGCCATCTGCGAAAGTATAGAAAGGCGTGACGACGACGACAGTGAAGACAAGCATCCTCATTTCCTCCTCATTGACGACTACTGCGCTGCCATTCTCGCCATCTCCCCACGCCAACGCGCTTCTCCCCGCCACGACCTTTACGAGATTAACGTGCCGATACGCGAAACGACCAAACAAAGTTTGGATCTGTACAATCCAATCGAACCAGCAGCTGGTCTTTCTTCACTGACGAATCGCAGCCCACCGCGTGGACAACGATGAGCGCTAGAAATAGCTTTGCTGCGCTGAGAGAGGATGAGCCGCTGGTGGTAGATGCGGACACGACGGATTACTTTGACGATACCGGTGAGTGTCGGTGCTGATGGTGGTGATGGTGGTGGTGGTGGTGGTGGTGGTGGTGGTGGTGGTGTAGCTGCCGCTGCTGCTGCTTCGTTGGCCTGCGTATCTGCGCCTCCCGAGCGAGCTGGATGAATGGGAGTGGTGATGGTAGAGGTGGAGCTTGGAGAGATGACGCTTGGAGAGATGACGCTTGCAAAGGTGAAGCTTGCGAGCAATGGAGCGTCACCTCACCGTGCCAGTCATTGATCGTCAGATCGGTCTCGAGAGCAAGTGCTTGGATGATGCCACCTTGACTAGTGGCCTAGAGCACGGCGTTCGAGATTTGCACCCCGAGACGTCCGATTGGATGTCCTGCCAAACTCGTGACTCGTGCTGCCATGGTCGCCGCCGAGACCGCTCCGCGCGCCAAGCCTGCGCCCTTGCCTCCAAGTTGCTGCTGCTGCTGCCGCTGCCGCTGCATACGCCCGCGCGCGCGCGCGCCGTGCTCAACGGAAACGAGGGGTAAAGGCCAGCGTTTCGCGGGGTGAGCGCGCAATCATCTCTGTTCAGACGCTCACCTCGAGGCAATCGCAATCATCCAAGTCGCCGGCCGATCTGCCACGACGGCAGATTTGCTTCCGATTGCGAAAGCAGCCAGCCCAGCCAGCCCAGCCAGCCCAGCCCAGCCATGCATGTTTGCATGCAGCGTGGGCGCGCGCGAGAGAAAGCAACACAATGCGCGCGCGGGGCACGATTTAGCGCTTGTGCTCGATTCTTGGCACCCACGAGCGATAGAAAGGTGCTTGGCGAGGTCAGCAGCGAGAAGCTGGGTGCGTGCAGTGCCGTGCCGTGCTACCCCCCCCCCCCCCCCCCCCCCCCCCCC